>NC_046373.1:39221289-39298789 GCF_011125445.2 Fundulus heteroclitus
GCAGACATGGACTACAGCGGCCACCTGGCAGGTCTATTCTGAGGAGAACCTGGAGGAGTTCCTGAAAGTCATCGGTAAGCTGACCGTTCCGTCTAAAACTCACGTTCTGTTCCTGCGTGCAGACCTCAGCCCTTTCAACGCATCTTCCAGGGGCTCCTGAGATCGTCGTGAAGATGCGTAAGGACGTGAAACCGGTGATGGTGATCGAGCAGAACGGCCGGGACTTGACCTGCACCATGAAGACTCCGTTCTGCAGCAGGGTCAACGTCTTCACCATCGGCAAAGAGTCGGAAATCTGCTCTGTGGATGGCAGGAAGTTGAAGGTAACCCAGAACTCCTCCTGGAGCACAGCAGCCAAAGCAAACAGACATGCTGATGGAGAAACATCTGATAGAAATGTATGTGGAGCTGTACAGAAGGTTTTGGGTTCCTGGTATCCACACAGTATTCCTGTTCTGGAACAGTGCACCGTCAGGGAAGAGAAGGGCAAGCTGATCTGTGAGACCAACAAGTTCACGTCCGTCCGAGAGATCCAAGGCGACGAGATGATCGAGGTGAGCAGCCACCGTGAAAATGTGAAGTTTATCAGAGTTTTATTGCTCTTTATGACGTTCGGTTCAAACATTTTTTCCTTGTTTTTCTCTGTTTCTCCAGACGGCCACAGCTGGATCTGTAACTTTCATCAGCAGAAGCAAACGAGCCTGAGCCGCACACGGACGACCGGATTCATCTCTGGACTCTTCACGTTAAAGCCGTGCTCCTTAATTCTGTCGGACATGTTGTAAGAATAAATAAAGATGATAAATAATTATGCTGGGACAAAGAAATGTGTTTATATATGATGTATTCAAAGTTTTAGACACGGCTCCACAGATTTTTCTTTGATTATTTGTCCAACCATCCATTGTCTTCCACTCATCCATGCCGGGGGGACACCAGGCGTTCCCAGGCCAGAATGGATCTGTGGTCCCTCCAGAGAGTTCTGGGTCTTCCCCCAGTGGGACGCGCCCAGAAAAGATGCCCAAACCAGCTCATCTGACCCGTTTCTCTGTGAATCCAGACCAGGAAATGTTACGCTAAGTTTTAAATGAGACGCTCCGCTCAATCTACACAGGTTTGATTTGAGTCGGGAACTGAGAAATGTAACGCTGCAACCATTAGACGCCTTAATTAAGCCGACTTGTTTGGGAGCCATGTCAGGAAAAAGACTTTTCTGTCCTAAATTTACTAAACTGGCACTTTTAACTGGAGCTGAGAGATTTGCTCAGATTAGAATAAGGTTGATTTTTTACTCTATGTTTAGAACTGCACCTCACACCCACTGTTATGTATGGAGGAGAATCTGTGATGCTGTTTCTCTTCCAAACAGCTTTGCAAACTTGGTTAGAGTGCATGGTTCCATAAACTCTTTAAAATACCAGGAATATAGGAATAAAGATCTGGTGGCTGCCACCAGAAAACTGAAAATTAATCATCGCTGAGTCTGGTTGTAGGATCATGATCAGAAATGTGGTCAAATGAAATCTGTTCATTTATATGACGTCAATTCACAACACATGTCATCACAAAGCTTTTTAGAAAGTCAAATTATATCAAATTATCAGACAGGTTGGTGAGAAAGTTTCCTCTCTAAGGAAGCCCAGCAGGTTGCATCAAGTCTTTGATAAGCAGCAAAGAGGAATAATCAAAGATCGCTCAACATGTGAAATGGTTTAGAAGACGAAGGCCTGTTTGACAAAAAGGTGGTGGGGTGGGGGGGTTGTATAAAACAAAATAAAAGGTTCCTTAGACCAAGGGAGGAACCGATGTCTGAAACATTGACTGCAAAATGGAGTTTGAGTTCGAAGCTTCTGTTGGTTTTGTTATTTAGTTTGATTAAATTATTCAGTGGAGGAAAATATAATCCATCCAAAACCATATTCAGTGTAAATTTAATTTTGAATCCAGTCTTTCCAGAGTGAAAATACTGGTTGTAGTTCATATTCAGCAATGATAGAATTTATTTATTTTTATTTATCTTCTGAGCTTAGTATTGTCATGTTAAGTTGATCATATCCATCCATCCATCCAATTTCTAACACGCTTATACCTTTTGGAGATAGATAGATAGATAGATAGATAGATAGATAGATAGATAGATAGATAGATAGATACCTAAAATTCAAATTTAATTGCATGTACAATATAAATCTTTCACATGAGCTATAAAAGTATTGCTTTTGTAGGGGGTTATACCATCAAACGCCTTTGGGGGCGCTGTGGAGCTGAAGGGTTCTAGTCGCACGAAGAAGAACCAAAAGGCGCCCTTTAACTGCGCAGTCTCCGCTTTTAGCTGTTCCGTGCTGTAGGTTTCGGTTCGGAGCAGATCAAGTTATTTCTCTGTTTTTCCCACTGAGCGTGTTTCAGTGTTTTTGCGGATAAATGAGGCCTCCGAACACGTCTCTGTTTGTCCGGAACATCTCTGATGAGTCCCGGTGAGTTTTTTCTGCGCGGATTCCGCTCCGCGCTAACGGCAGTTAGCTGAATGTTAGCTTAGCAGCTAAAGCCAGCCGCGTGTTCTCCGTCTAAAAATAAAGCCGAGCGACTGTTTCCCACAACGCCGCTCGCTTTTTAGACTTTAAATGCTTTTAATCTGGGATGTAGTTTTTTTTAATTCACTCCTGGGTTTTCTCACAGGCTTTAGTTTGGAGAGGAGCTAACAAGCTAGCTGAAGCTGATGAACAATGGGTTGTGTGAATGTTTTCAAAATTCTGCTGGGACGTTACTTTAACGGCCCATTAACGGTAAATGTTGACAATGCTTTAATTAAGTTGTTAGTTACTTGTTAAAGCACATATATAAGCTGTTCTTGACTGTATATTGAGATTGTTTAGAGTCGGAGCCACTATAATATAAAGGGTCATGTTTGTGTGTTGTTGTTTTTACCTCAGTCACTTTCTATTTATTGAAGCTTAAAAATAACCAACGTATGTGTTTCTATTAAATGTTTGTTAGTGTAAAAGTTAACATTTGACATGTTTTTAGGAGCAATATTATGTTTTAGGGTAGTAGAATATAGGCTACATGTTGATTAGCAGTAGTTTCTTTTGCCTTGTTTAAAATGTAAAAAGGTTAATGTGCTATATTGCTCGTTTTGGCACAGAGGACTTATCTGCCTCAGCAGATTTGATGTAATTTGGCCCCTGTGCACAGAAAGGGGGTTTTAACAGAGACCAGGGGCCCAAACGGCATCAGGATTGGATCCGATGTAATCTGGCAGTTACCGTATTGTCCAACAGTCCGGCGGTCATTTCACTGCTGATACCGCTGTGGTTTTTATTAAATAACAATCTGTCATTGCAACATCATTTCTTTAACAGTACTTAAATAAAATTCAGTGTTAGAGTCCAGAATGGGGTAGAATATTTCAGTTTAGCGTTAATCAGTACATATAGTTGGCTTTATTTTAACATAATTTAATTCTGAAGTGTTTCTAAAGCTTAAAGTTGCGTACATGTTTTTTCTTCCTGAACTAGAATAATAAAGGAGCTTTTTAATGTGGGTTAGAACAGTCCAGGCGGATTAAAATGTCCGTTCCAGACGCTCCAGCTAATTATTTACGTCCTCATCGCTGCTCTGCAGTTAAAACTCATCCGGGCCCGAATCTCAGTTTAAAACTGGGGCGTCTATTTCTGTTCATGCCGTCAGCGGCTTAATTTAAATGTTTAAACTTCACACGCTCTTCTAACAGTTAGTTTTTACTAGATTTAGGCTGTTTCTGTCCTTAGACAGGAAGTAGCTTCATTAGCCATGTTGTGCAGGTAAGGGTTGGGTTCAGCGGCTGCTCTGGTAGGTGGTGTGGGCAGAATAAGCCTGACGGTCAGCTGAGTCACACTTGTATTTGCGGTGTTCAGGCCTGAGGATTTGCGGCGTGAGTTTGGCCGCTATGGGCCGATAGTAGATGTCTACATCCCACTTGACTTCCATACACGACAGCCAAGAGGATTTGCATACATTCAATATCCTTTCCCATTGAGTTGTAACCAGTCATTTTCTCTCTGCTTTGTCTTTATTATTATTCTAAATCATTTGACTGAATGTCTAACATTGCTATTTTTCTGTTATTGCTTCAGAAAATGTAAAAGCGTCCCGTTGTGGAAGCGGCCACAGTCAGTTACAAAGACCCGTGTAGAGTAGCTGTAAAGACACAGAGCCCTGCAGGATCAGAGGGAGGGGAAAGGTTGAAAAGAGAAAGTAAAGCATGAAGAGGAGAAGGGAACCAAGACAAAGCTTGGAAATGGCGGCAAAGAATGAGGAAAAGAAAAGAGGTTTAAGAGGAAAGAGCGAGCAGGAAACCCAAGTCTCTCTGGGAGTCGGTTAAAGAGTGTAAAGATCAAGATGAAGTTCAAAGTCAAGCATGGCCAAAGGTAACAAGTCTGAATTATTTTGTATCCTCCCAAAACGAACCCGCTAATCTGACATGATACCAAAAATCAGCTTTCCCTGTGAGATTGATGGCATTTTAATTTTGGTCCCAACAGTCTGCTGACGTCTTAATGTTTGGTATATTTTTACTGTCCTGATCCTGAAACGCTTGCTTCATCTTTTATCTCTACCAAAACTCACCTGAGCGTCTGTGTTGTCACTCTGTGCTGCAGTAAGTCTGTGCCATGGTTTAAACTCGTGTTCTGTGCTGCCTTCGTATCCTGAAGCACGCTCGCTTCCCCAGGAACAGCAAAGGTTCTTTAGCCCCGAAACGTGATTTTTAAACCAAACGACAAACTCAAACCTTAACTGCTCAGCATATTTGAGGACGTGCGAGACGCAGAAGACGCCCTGCACAGCCTGGACAGGAAGTGGGTCTGTGGCCGCCAGATCGAGATCCAGTTCGCCCAGGGAGACCGGAAGAGTAAGTTTGACCTTTGACCCACGGCTCTGCAGTAGAGCTGAACGATTTTGGAAAATAATCTAATTGTTATTTGTTTTCTTAATATTGCGATTTTAAGCAAATTTTTTATTTATTTATTTTCCCAGTTTGATTTATCATGTCTTTTTGAACATATACAAACAACAAAACATTTTGTTTTCTTGCTGTGCAGATTAGTTGCTAAAAGACCCGCAGCATCTAAACTACAATATATTTCAACCAAAATTGCAATTTTGACTTTTCTCTGCATTAACCACAAGCAACAAAAATGGCGTCTAAATAAAGATGTTTGTAAACAAGGACTATTTAAAACAAGAACTTTTAATGTTTCTATTAATCAGAATATTGTTCAACAGAACAGCTTTTAATTGATTTGGTCATCAATCCTTGTTGAACATAAAGTCCAACCAATAAACAAGTCTATGTATTAAACTGATTGACCTGTACTTAATGCTATGTATGATTATATAAACTCTAGAACAAGTAATAAAATTAGATTATCTCACTGCTGCAACTGTCTTCCCTTCCATGTGGAGCAAACCCACTTTAAACATTTTACCAACACCTAATGGACGCGTCTAATTCCCTGATTGTTACATAGCCAAAAATTGCTGACTCTGCGATTTGGAAATTGCGTTTTTTAAATGGCGATTATATTGAAAATGCGATTAATTGTTCAGCCCTACTCTGCGGCCTCTTCCTCAGACTCTTCACGTCTGCTCTGCCTCAACAGCGCCCAACCAGATGAAGTCGAAGGAGCGACGGTCTCCGGGTCGGTCGTCTCGCTACGACGACTACGACCGTGACGGCTGGCGCCGCAGGTCTCGCAGCCGCAGCTACGAGCGGTACCGCTCACGCAGCCCGTCTCACGACCGCCGCCGCAGACGATCGGAGAGTCCTCGAGAGTGAGTTCAGTGGGTTAGGGGGGGGGGGGGGGGTCTGCAGACGGACGCTAACGCGGTCTCTGCTCCTCAGGTCTCGCGGGCGGGTCTACGGACGCGGACGAAGCCGGAGCCGTGAGGATGACAGGTGGGGTTCCCGCGCCAAAGGGACTTTTCCCAGCTCGGACTTGTCCCACATTCAGGTTTACAGCCACAAGCAAGAGTATGTGTGACACTTTCTGTTTCTAATGCTGTGGGATGACATGCTGAAACCTTCTGCCAGCGGCTGCACTTCCCCCGGCCGCTTCCTCATTCAGCTCCTGTCTGTCCTCAGGTACCGACAGAGGCCGCGCAGGGAGTCCAGGAGGAGGTCCAGGTCCCGCTCCCTGTCCCCCCGAGACAACATGAACCCCGCCGCCGCCTCCCACTACGCCGCCGAAGACCCGCGCCAGGCTCCGTCCCACTCAAAGTCCCGCTCCATGTCCCGGTCCCGTTCACGCTCCCGCTCCTGGGCCGGCCGCAAGTCCGGCGGACGCTAGCAGAACCCCCCCCCCCCCCCCCCCCCCAGTCTGACCCGCGCTGGTCTTTGTTTGATATGAATGTGACCCGCTGACCCGTTTGTAGGAAGCTCCGTGTTTTTCAGACCAGCGCCGCGGCTCGGCCCGCTTTTCTAAACATGTTTCTGTAATTTCTTCCAGTCAGAACCTAAACCTGCGGCGGCCGTGTCGGGCGGTACCGCCGCCGGTCCACCTTCTTTCCTCTCCAGTCACTGGTTGTTTTTTTAACGCGTCTGCAGCAGGTTTTCTTTACCTAACCAAAGCGTTCAGTATTTGCTGTTGGGCCGTCTGGGTCGGGCAGTACCGGTTAGAATCAGCTTCAGACGTAGTGGGCCGGGAAATGCTCAGAAAGTGTTAAGCTGTCAGAACCGTTTCTCTTCATGGTGTTTTTTATTTTTTTTGTTTGTTTGTTGCTCCAGACGTCGGTTCTGAAGAACCGCAGCCGGTCCTCGTTTACTCCAGTGTCCCTGCATGTTTTATTCTCTCTGTTTTCTGTCTTTATTAGCAGGAAACTTTTATTTTCAGTAATAAATCGTTCAGTATGACAGACCCGTGTGGCGTCAGTTTGTGAGCTCCTCCCTCAGTGACACCAGAACCGGTCCGGTGCCTGCGGACCGCGGCGGTTCTGCATGGAGACAGCGACATTGATTTGCTGTTAATGGAACCGCCGGCGGCAGGAAGCGCTGAAATTAAAACGCCAGCAGAGGAGAGGCCATGTGTGAAATGGGACGTGCCCCATTGATCCGCAGGCTGAAGAGAACCGAGCCGGTCAGAACCGCGCCGGCGCCGATCAGAGATGGAAGCTTCTTCCTGTCCCGCCTCCTTAAATCCTGGATGAAGCAGAATATATTTATATAATTTATCTTTTTTTTCACTTAAAAGATCTAAAAAATCCATAATTCATCAGAAACATTGATTTTATATGAAATTAGACAAAAGGGAATTTATTACAGACCAATTTAAACCCATTTTGATCTACCTAATGTACATGAATTTATTTCAGAAAGAAACTAATTTCACATTAATATTTCAAGATGTACTTCTTGAAAAAAAAAAAAAAACTTTTGGAGATTGAGTGAAAGGGAAAAAGTGATTTTAAAAAAAAAAAAAAAAAAAAAAAGTACATGTATGACCAGAGATTGTATGGGATATAAAACCTGTTCCATAGTCAGTTGTAGACCAGGGACCCCAAACCTTCCACCCTTTGGCCCCCAGTAACCAGCGGCCCCCTTTGGGTGTAAAATTAAGAGTTTTTATAACTAAAACAAGTAATGTGGTCCCTCTGAGGTAAAACAAGGAATTTTGTAAAATTCTATTTTGGTGTCGATTTAACAAATGGGAAAATACTAAATTGTCAGCATCAAATTATCTGAATTCAGAAGATTAATGATGTGACTTTATTCTAATGTTACTTATTTTTGCAGTTATTCATGCTTGTATACCTAATAATGGCTTTATTCTTATAATCTCCCCACAAATAAATCATAATAGGCCCGTCGTAGGGTACAGAAAATCAATTATTGTCCACATTTCCCTGAAAAACTTGGATTCTCTGATGTCAAAAAGTCATAATAGAAGGGGAAAATGCATAATTTCCTCTGATTAAAGGCAAATATTTGCTATATTAAAACTATATTGTCTAACAGAACTTGTATACTCGTTAATTTTGTACTAATTAGAGAGTTGGGGGAACAACCTGAAGGGAATTGTGAAAAATTCTGGGTCAACATTGACAGAAATATAAAATCAAAACAAAGTGAAACAGAACCAGAGACACTTTGGCTGCTCTCAACAGAACTATCGGGTTATGTTTTATTTCTGACTGGATCCAGATGTTCAGATGGGCTGAAAGATGAACGTACAGATGTTAACACGTCGTCATCCAGGCTGCAGGTCCTCTGAGGTCCTGGTTTTCCACCCATGAGGTTCTGACCCGTCTGAGGTGAGCCGGCCCAGCCGGGCCTCCGGGCTCAGCCAGCAGCTGGGAGCACGTTCACCTCTGATGACCGGCAGGCTGCTGGTCCATTCGCCATCGACCGCTCTGGTCCAGAACAGCCAGCGCTGGCAGGGATCAATCTGCTTCAGTTCTGACCCAGCAGACCGCCGGTGGACGATGAGCTCGTAGGACATCAGCAGCTCAGTTCTCACTTTTCTCATCGAGGATGACGGGTGAGTTGGTGTCTGGTGGCCTCAGTTTAGGAAAAATGTTCCTAGAGTTTAAATTTAACTGCATCTAAAATCTGCTGCTGAAGGAATTTATCAGAAAGTCGCTGCTGGTACCGACCGGATCCGTTAGAGATGCTGGGATCTGTTGCATGGTTTCAGTCAGAGGACCAATTACCTGATCCTGCTTTTTAATGTCCATCTTTTCTGTTAAATGGCTTCACCATCAACATTTTTATAAAGTATAGGTTTGCTGGCAGCTTTTTAACAGGTTTTACTTTTTTAATGACAGTTTTCATACTAAAGCTTTAAGTTTTTAATGACTTTTCTGCTCCAGGGTTTATCACCACATTAATAAAAGCAGAGCGGCGTCACATCATTGATCGTAACAGTTCAGAGTAACCACAGTCAATTTAAATGAGTCTTTTTCCTGAGCTCACCATCATTATAAAAAATATTAATATTATTATGAAACCAAACCTGTTATGAGGGTCTGACTGTAGGGTAACATATTCAAATGATGAGAGGTATTAATATTTCTATGAAATATTAATTTATTCAGCTGCTGCAAAGCCAGAGAACCCCAAACTAACTTTAAATCTCTGGTAAGAAGTGCTGGTACCCGGGACCGGAGCTGGTTCTGTGATCTGTGGGTCATTATTTAACCTTCTTTCAAATGTGAAGCTTGAAAACTTATTCCAACAGTTTTTATTCTGATTTATTTTCCACTGATTTAATCATGTAAAGCACTTTGCGTTGTCCTTGTAGTGAAATGTGCTGTAAAAAAATAAATGAGCCTTACCATGGAAGCTCCTGAGCCTGCAGCCCGGTTCTGAATGAACCTCATGAGAGCCCAGCTTAGTCCAGGTTGACGTCTGCGGGCGTTTTGGGTCATTTTGCCCGTTTTTCACTTTATTCAGACCTTTCTACAGCAGGTTACAGGCAGATTACCCAGCTGAAGCCCATCAGGATGCTCTCCGTGTGCCGGGGGGGCCGCAGCTTTAAAGTTTGGCCCCTCCACTGTGACCCTTAACGACATTGACCAAAGATTAAAAATAGAAATGAGCAAATAAAGCGACGGGATGAGTGGCGGCTCATTTAGGCAGCTCATCCAACAGATTATGTAGAATTTTATGGAATAAATTTAGCCATTTTTGCATCTTTTATTTTTTAAATGTCAACAGATTCAATGATGAAAAGGATACTGGGAAAAATGGCTGTTCTACAATCTATAAAAAAATTAAAAATAAGAAGCCCACTGAGAAATAAAGTCTACATCATAAAGACTATTTCTCAGTGGGCTTCTCGTTTTTCTTCAGTTTCTCTGATATATATTTAGCTTATTGAATAAACTTATTAATTGACACATTGACGTCTTTCTGTATGTTAATGTATGAAAGAGTTCTAGTCAAGGACTAATTTAGCTTATTGCTTTATTTTTCATCTCTGTAATGTTTTTCTGTTCACGTGCAGCACTTTGAATTGTCTTGTTACTGTAAAGTGCTTTATAAATAAATTTACATCAACATTGAAGCAACAAGTCAAGACTTCGTCCTGATGGACAGTAACTCTGATCAGGCCAGCAGATCAGCTACAGACGGGCTTCAGGTCAACACAGTCGATGTTTGGGAGCCTGGTCATGATTTTAAACTGCAGATCTTCCCCAGTGAGTCCTGTTTTTAGGATAATCTGTGATTGGGTTTAGGATGTAAAGAGTTCATTTCGTGTGACTCTTGGTGTTTTATTTAACTGCAGAAGTCTCAATGAAATCTGTGGACGCTGTTTGTGTCTGTGTTGGAAATCAGAAAACCAGAATTCCCTGTTTTAAAGCGGTAATGTCAGGCAGAGCGTTCCTGAGGAGTCAACATCTTACCTGCAAACAGGCTTAAATGAGTAAAGAAACATTTATAAAAACTGAGTGAAACTCTGTTTGCCTTCGATTTAAGCCTGTTTGCAGAAATCTATCTTGCACCTCCCAGTTACTGTATTTTTCAGTCAAAAATGCGCCATAAAGAGGGGGGAAAAAATATGTTGCACCAGACTATAAGTCACATTTCTTTAAAAATGTATTTCCCACACTCCAAGACTAAAAACTGACATTTAATCTGGTAAAGGCAATTTATTCAATCACACAGTTGTATTCACAATAGGCTGAATAACATGGAACATACCTGGGAGGATGAATGGAGTAAATTAGCATAAAAAGACACCAACACCAACCTGGAAAGTTCTATTCAGCATTTCTGTCTAATAATTATGCTGAAATCAGACCGTGAGCGCTGCGTGCTACACGGATGTTTTAGCGCGCTAGCTGCTATTAGCTTCACTGACAGCTCAGGGTTCTGTTGCGGTCTGGGCCCTTTGAGCTGCACCACGCTTCGCTGCGTGAATGCAGACTGACACAGTGAAACAACATACAAACATGTGTTCAGTCTTTGTTGTTTATAACTTAATGTTTTAAATAATTTTTAAGTGGTACAGGAGCAGGATAGTTTTTACAAGTGTAGAGCGCCCTCTTGCAGCTATAGATGCTAATGTTTACTCCCTGGTTCATCTTGGTCAGTTTGATTTACCATTTTAAATTGATATATAAGTCACACCTGACTATAAGTCGCAGGATTGGCCAAACTATGAAGAAAAGTGCGATTTTTAGTCCGAACAATACGGTAGTCGGAGTGAGTCCAACAGCAAAGTGGATTTCTGCCAATTTTCAAACGCAGTTTCATTTGGTTCTTTAAACTGGCATCACATTTGCATCAGCCGATTATTTATGCTGACGCCGGTTCATCAGATCGGCCGTTCCACATGAAGCACTGAGGGAGACTATAAAACCCTTCTGTCCAGGGACCAACTGGAGATTTCCCAGGATGGGCTGCTGAGAAGGAGATGACCTGCCTGTAACCTCATGAAAAGCTACATTTCTGGTGCTAAAGAGCTGGTCCACTTTTTATTTTATTTATTTATTTTTTTAAAGTGGTGTTCTGTGACGTTATGGGTCAAAGTTCCCTAACCTGGAATAAAAAGATATATTCAAACGACCTTGTTGAAACGGAGGTACTTTCTCCAATCCGTGGAAGCTAACAGCTAGCCAGACGTATGGCAGCAGTTAAGCTCGCTTTAGCAATGTAAAAGTTATTAAACATTCATATCTATAAGATGTAACGTCATATTAATGGATAATTACAGCCTACAGTTTCACCAAATGTTATGTTTGCTGCTGCGTCATCATCATCCAACCAGACGTCCATGTGCCTACGTTGGTTGACCATGTTGGCTACATCAGCTAGCCGAGCTATGCCTCCTGAAATGTTGGGTTTTGCTTCAGCTCTGCAGCGAATTGTGTGTTCCTGGGTTTCTGAGTCTCGTTGTTTGAAAATGAGCTCAACTGACTGATGATTGATTAGCTGTTGGAGTGGTTTACGCTTAGCTTTATAGCTTCATCCCCTCTGAGGATTTATTTACCTTCCAAAGAGCTCGCAGTGATTGGACATCTTCCTACGACAACCGGTGGTGATGATAACTTCACAGAATCTCACTACCTATAATCCGAGCTAACATGGATTGAGATGAAATGACAGATACTGACAGATGTAAAACCGTATGCTGTCAATCCTCCCTCGGACTTCCCGTCAACAGTCAGAAACCCAGAGGCGAGATGGACTAGGCCCTTGAAAAAGGATCTGAATGCAGTGATCCCTGACTTTTCACCAGGTTCACCTCACCCAGAGGAAATCCTCCTGTATGTTGGGCTCCGGCTCGAAGGACCAATTAAATGTCAGGTTCAAACACCTAAAACATTCATTAACAACACAAGAAGGAGAGACAGCAATGAGATTTGGTTTTCAAATAATCTTGCAAGGAGATCGAAAGGAGATGCTTAATACAGATGTCCAAATCCGTTTTGAAGCAAATCCGTCACCTCCTCTCTATTTATTAGGAAAAGGAATCCCTGGTTCCATTGTCAAGCTAAGGGGTAGGGATAAGCAAAATAACTGTGACCTTCGAGATAAAACCAAGCAGTTCACACAGTGCAGCACTCCAGATGGCTGAATAGAGTTCATAAAAACACTCATAGTCACAACATATTTCTCTGCTTTCTGCAGGCCTTCTGCCACTATAAGAGAGAGATCTAATACCTTAAAACTTCTTAGTAGTAAAGAGTAAATATATATGATAAATACAATGAAAATAGTAAATAACATAAAATATGTAGACATAGTAATAATAATTCTATCAGTGTCCCACTAACTGGACTCTGAACATCAGCGCAGACATGGTCAGACAGTGTTAAACTTGCGCTGATGAGTACCTGCTGTGAGGTCACAGTGTACCTCTCTGGCCTCCACCGTGTTATCATGAGCTTTGCGAGTCTCGTGCATTAAAAGTTCTGAATCTGTGTGTTTCTCCATTGATTCCAGCTCTACTAATGTAAAAAAAATGGGAGACTGGAATTTCCTCGGAGGCATCTTGGAGGAGGTGCACATCCACTCCACCATGGTCGGCAAGATCTGGCTGACCATCCTGTTCATCTTCCGGATGCTGGTGCTGGGCGTGGCCGCCGAGGACGTGTGGAACGACGAGCAGTCCGACTTCATCTGCAACACGGAGCAGCCCGGCTGCCGGAACGTCTGCTACGACCAGGCCTTCCCCATCTCCCTGATCCGGTACTGGGTGCTCCAGGTGATCTTCGTGTCCTCGCCCTCCCTGGTGTACATGGGTCACGCCATCTACCAGCTGCGTGCTCTGGAGAAGGAACGCCACTGCAAGAAGGTAGCCCTGCGCCGGGAGCTGGAGGCTGTGGATGCGGAGATGGTGGAGGTGAAGAGGAGGATCGAGAAGGAAATGAGGCAGCTGGAGCAGGGGAAGCTGAACAAAGCGCCGTTGAGGGGCTCGCTGCTGTGCACCTACGTGGCCCACATTGTTACTCGCTCCGTGGTGGAGGTGAGCTTCATGATGGGTCAGTACATCCTCTACGGACACCGCCTGAACACGCTGTACAAGTGTGAGAGGGAGCCGTGTCCCAACGTGGTGGACTGCTTTGTGTCCAGGCCCACGGAGAAAACCATCTTCATGATGTTCATGCAGTCCATCGCCTGCATCTCCCTCTTCCTCAGCCTGCTGGAGATCATGCATCTGGGCTTCAAGAAGATCAAGAAGAGCATCTTGAACTACTACCCGCACCTCAAGGACGACCTGGACGACTATTATCTCAACAAGTCCAAGAAGAATTCGGTTGTGCATCAGGTCTGCGTTGGGACGTCGGTGGGGCGTAAGAGTACGATTCCCACTGCTCCCAGTGGGTACACGTTACTGCTGGAGAAACAGGGCAATGGACCCAACTACCCGCTCCTCAGCGCCTCCTCTGCCTTCGTCCCAATACAAGGGGATCTCGGTGCAAAGCCGGACAGCCATAAGGACGCCAAGGAGGGAGTGCCGAGCCCCACGGAGCAGAACAGCAACTCCAACAACACCAGCAGTGAGACGCGCTCGCCTCCTGTGGACAAACAGGACGAGCCGGAGGAGCTTTGCATGACCCACCGTGACGACCTGGACTGCGGGAGCTCCGAGTACCCCACCCTGCCTGTGGCGGACGCCTCGTCCTCCACCACGCTGTCCGGCATAGCGAGAAAGACGCGGAGGCTCAGTCCGCCGTGGAACTGCTCCACGGTGGTGGAGGGCAACTGCTCGGACAGCGGAGACTCCTACCACGGAAACGCCAGCACCAAGATGCGCAGCAGCGGCGCCGGCCCCAGAGCCAGGGCCGTCTCCAAGTCGGACCCAAAGAGGCCGAGTCGGTCCCAGAGTCCGGACTCCGTGGGGGAGCTGAGCTCGGTGTCTCGACACAGCCGGGAGAGCAACAGTCCCGTCACTTCGTCTCCCAACCGGAGAGTGTCGGCGGCGAGCAGCGGGAGCAGCAGACGAGCCCCGACCGACTTACAGATTTAAAACGGACTCCGTACACAGACCCGCACAGACATCCTGATCCGGTCCTTTCTCTAGACGTTTCTGCCAAACAGCCACAAGTCCCTGAAATATCTGAAGTGCTCTTTTACAGTTGCTCTCCAGGGTTTTTGAAGGTCTCTCAAAGCCTGAGTTTAGACCTTGGCTGCTTCCACTCATCAACCGATAAACTATAAGTGTAGAAATGCTCCAGATTAAAAAAAAAAAAAAAAAACTTACAGAACTGGACGGACACTGAAAGAAAAAGCATCCAGAACCCAAAGACCTCTGGAAGCCCTTCAGAAACCTTTGACTTTAGGTCCAGACAGAAAGTCTCAACAAACACAACTGGTCCTCAACCGCTTTAAGACAGTTTGCTGCACGTCACTGTTGAATTCACCGTCTTGATGGCAGAGAAAAGCCGTTTAAACCTAGAAAATGTCTTTGTTTTTTAAAAACAGATTCAGACAACAACCCTGGGAGTTGTTGCTGTCCTATTTCCAGGCCTCCAGATCGACTTTTAATGACTCTGCTGAACACAGGCTGACTGACGGCCGTTGAATGGAAAACCAGCTCATTGATCTGTAATGTTTCAGGCAGCATGGCGCAGTTATTCAGACACAGTTAGTTCAGCTGTGCGATCTGAATTAATCTAGCATCTCTTCCAACCTGTTCACATTGGCAGCCCTCTGCCCAGGATGTCGTTCCATCAGTGGGTTGAAAATAAGAAAAGAAGTTGTCAGACGTGCTCGAGACTTGTTTCTCTGTGGCTTTTTTAGAGTCAATGTGGAGCGGACGCCTTATTGTGTGTTTATAGAGTAAATACTGTAAGAAAGTATGGCCGCACAGGCCTGAAGTTGGCGTTCAATTAGCAGCAGACTCACCGCTCCAAGATTAAAACTTGTCAAAAGTTGAGGTTTTTGTATAAATATTAGTTTTCTACTTGATCAGAAAAAAGCATCTAAAAGAATCTGATTACGTTTTAAAAGACCAGATGAGGAGGACGATGCTGAAAATAGTTTTATTCAGGAGCAGCAGCTGGTTCTGGTTAACAAAAATCAAGTCTGTCTTCACTGTACACTAGGCATTCCAGAATAAACACATACAATCTATACAAAGAACGGCTTTAATGTGTCCCTGTGGTTGGTTCTGCGACGCCGCGCCCTCCTACGGTGCAGCGCCCTCTTCAGGCGACGGCTCGTACTGCAGCAGCTGTGAGAGGAGGAGGAACGGGAGGTTAGGACGTCTTCAGCAGTGGACTAAGCAACACCAACACCTGAGCTTCTCACCCTGCTCTTCAGCTCTTTGTTCTCCTCCATCACCAGATTGAACTTCTGCTGCAGGTCAGCCAGCTCCGTCCGCAGAGCCTCAGCGTCCGCCGGGTCCGGAGAGCCCGACCCCAGGTGGACCTTTATGTAGCTGAGACGTTGGTCAAGGTCCAGTTGGGATTTTAACCCGCAAGATGAAAAGCACAGCGGCTCCACAAACTCTCTAATCTGCTATGAAAAGGTTTCAATAGTGATAATAGGAACACACTTTATTTTTAATGCAATATACATCAGTCCAGTGATGGCAAAGACTGTAAAAAAGTGAAATAAATAAAAAGAATCTAATGTAAAATAACTGTCTGATGATGGTCGACCCTTTTTAGTTTAAGTTGAAATGTCCATCAGGCTTTAGTCAGACTAACTTTGGTAAAATCCTTCTGATTAAACTTCTCTCCACTAAGGTACTGGCTACTTATAACTAGTTTGCAGAACCCACTTAAAGCACTGAATTATGCCTGTAACTTTGATGGTTTTAAGTTAGCTTTTACTCTAGACTGGGGGATTTAATTAATTCTGGTCTTTTGCTTGTTGCTCTGTAATTATAAACACTCCTAATTTGACACAAAAAGAACGAAACTCAATCCTCCAGTTAAACTGGGCGTGCAGGAAACACGCGGCCTCACCTGTTTGACAGCTCTGATCAGTCAGTTTTTATAAAATCACTTTTTAGATGAGAGGACCAGCCTCTAAAGACAAGTTAAAAACTAGAGAGTTCACAAAAACTAGTGAGGCTAAAATTATGTTTATTTCCTCAGCAGACCTAAAACTACCTGAACAGCTGCAGTAACTGTAGCAGCAGATTGACAGCGCCCCCTATGGAGTTACAGAGATTTATTTAGGGTTTAACTACATAAATTACACTCCTGATCAAACTCTAAAGACCAGTTAAAACATTTATTTACATTTTGCACCGTTGGATCTTAAGAAGGTTCTAAGTAGAGCTTCAAAATGAAGAAATGGGAACAACAGACCAAAAGTTGTGAGCAGGAAGTTTATTGAAAACGATTTAACTCAAATAGGCTGTTCATCAGCTGATCAAACGACTGCAGCCTTTAAAAAACAAAATCTGTGCAAAAATGTGCCTTTCATGTCATTTCCTGTCAAGTAATCACACTGAAGATCTGTTGATGGCAAAAAGCTGACCGTCTTTGACCGTGGTAGGAATGTTTAGCTGCATGAACAATGCGTCATTTTGCATTTCTTAAAAGATCCTCAGGGTTATGGAACAAAACATAAAAGTCAGTTCCAGACAGTGGATGTCCTCCCTGAAGCCATCTTCACCACTTAGAGCAACATTCCCACCAGCCTCCTGGAAACAAGCGTGCCAAACGAACGGTGGAGCTGCTCATTAATGAGTTTCTGACACTTTAATTTCTGTTGGAGGTTTTTTTAAAGCTGTGGTTTCAAACGTTTGATCAGCTGATGAACAGCCAATATGAGTTAAATCGTTTTCAATAAACTGCCTGCTCACAACTTTTGGCCTCTTGTTCCCATTTCAAAACTTCACCTAAAACCTTCTCCAGTTCCAACGGTACACAATGTAAATAATTTAAATGTTTTAACAGGTCTCAAGATTTTTATCAGGAGTGTAGATTAACATAACTTGGTAGAATGTCTGCTAAACGGAAAATGTCTTAATTCTAAGTTTTCAGATCTAATCAAACAAATGTTCTTTATTCTCCTACGCTGTTATTCAATGAAACCTTCATGTTGAAGGGAATATTTAGAGTAAATGCAAAAACAACGTGATCTGTTTGGGTAGGAAATCCATTTTTCCTAAAAGTTTCCCCGGAAGATTTCTCCTGGTTCAGACAGGAGCAGCACAATATCCCATTTTAGATATTTAAATGTTAACACAGAACTTCAAACACTTTGAATAAAAACATATTTGAATGCATAGGTTATTTGATTTTAAAAAGGATACTCGAGTGCATTGTCAGGTTTTTCTGGTTCTTCATAAAGAGCCACCAGCACTGCAAGACAGAAACTCTGATCAATTATGACAGCACTGAAAACAACATTAAGCTGGGACCAAAAGTTCATGCAGTTACACAAACGAGGTGTTTTATAAACTGTTTTTTTTATAAAAGTTCACATCATTATTAGGTAACTGTGCAGAACAGATGTAAATGAATTCATAAGAAAGAGATTTACTCGCTTTAAATGTTTAAATTTCAACAAGCGTTCATTTTGAAAGTATTTCTGCCCAAACTGAGGAGCTAAATTCATATCATCAGAACAGACGAAGGCTGAACTGGCTCCATCAGTCAGAATGATTGATGGAAAAGAGAGGCAGATGTCCTGATAACCTGCTTCCTGCTGCCAGCATCAACAGCCTTGATGGAAATGGTGGAAACTGCCAAGACGGCTCCCACAAATAAAGAGTTGGACCAAAGTTGTCCTCCAAGAGCAACTTTTTCCATTGCAATGTGGGACCTGTGGTCAGGAAGCTCCCTGGATTCAGAGAATCTGGGGTCACTATCAAACAGCAGGTGGAGAAAAAGAAGCCAACAAACTGGGGTCTCCTAGGAAGAAATGTTGGGTCACTATCATCCCGGATTTGGCAGCTAAGTTCATATCCAGCTGCTCAGACTGAATATAATTAGAGTCTAGCAACAAACAAGAAATTAAAAGAAAACATTTAACAGAAAATTAAATTGTGAAACAGGATGGTTTTCTGTGTTCTTGCAACAACTTATGGCCAAGCCTGAGGAAGTGTCCCAGAAACTGGCTGAACAGGTGGACTTCCTGTCCACTCACCGCCGGTTAAGGTGTCCAGAACTCCTGATTTCTCCAGGTATCTTCTAAATTGTTCCCGCTTCGATTCCGAGGGCTGAAAGGCACAAAAGAAACAAACAAATGTTGTCATCCACTATTAAAACAACCGGATAACCCGATCAAAGTAGTTTCAGGGGCTTTAAATCAGCAGAAAAGACACCAGGCAGAACTCGTGGTGCGTTCACTTTCCAGGCTACACGCAATGCTAACCAGTTAGCTCATGCTACATTAGCATAAAAACAAAACACAACAAACATAACGATGTAAAAAACTAAATCAGCTATGACTACAACATGTACCCCGGGATTCACTCACCCTGTAGCCGGCCATGAATGCTGTTAAAGACGTTTGATTTAAGGAGGAGGGGAATATGAGACAAACGCCCCAAACGTTAGCCGGCTGGTGCGTTCACTTCCGCCCAAAAACGGACGGCGCGTTGCCCAGGCAACGCGAGAAACAAAAAACCCAGTTTCCTTTTATATTGATTTATAGAGAATCTGGACAAGATAAGTGGCTCAAAGCGATCAAAGTTGCAGAAATTACAGAAGTTTTGTGTGCCTTAATTACTCTGCCTATTTCAAATGGACGGTGGCGACGGACTCGAATGTATTTAAATAATAACATTTGAAAAAAATCAATGAAAACGGCTTTTACTTGATCAACTTCTGATTAAAAAATATACACATAAATATATTTCTAATAACCGTTTGAAAGACGGCTGCTTTAATAGTTGTTTTTTGTAAACTATTTTAGGATAGTTAATGATATTAATAATATTTTACCAGTTCAAACAAACAGCCGAATATTTTTATCGCTACATTTTGTATACTATTCATCTTCCATATGTTGAAATAAAACTCACAAAACCCAGTAAAACACATGAAGAACTTTAAATCCTTCTAATTTTCAAGGAAGTTCAGGGATCAGTTAGAGAAGCTTTTTTATTTTATTTTTTATTTATTTAAATCAAAATTACATTTTTATATTAGACAAAAATGGTTTCTCGTTAAAACAAGAATCACACTGAGTATGTTCCACCTCTTTCTGATGATACGTTTATTCACATCTGCACAGCTGCTGCTGCTGCTGCAAAACAGACGAACACACGGAGCCAATCAAATCCGTCTACGTCACAGTCCTCAGCGCAGACTGATGAAGCATTCCTACCGCACTCACTTCCGGGTCTGAAACAAGGCGTAGCTGTTCCCTTTGTTGTTGAGATCTGTTGTTCCGTAATCGTTGTTCCTCATGTGACTTTCAGTAAAACAACAGCAGCCTGTTCAGTTTCTGTCCTGCCGGGGAAGATACTTCATGTGTTTTTGCATCACCAGAATTAAAAGGTAAAATTATACCGTTAAGATTGTTATTAAATAGAGACGTTTTAAAAACAGTGAAGTTGTTAACAGGTTATCTGTCTACATGTTTTCAGTGTCTGTCTGACACCCTTCGGTTTGTATTGTTTTTGTCTCTGGTTTATATATCAGATTTTTTTAAGCCGAAATGTCACAACATTCTGCCAGGTTATTGTGGCACTTTTATTGAGGATTAAGTCTTCAATTAATAAATTTAAGGAACAACAATCGATCACTCCGTGTATGGCTGTTAACCTTAGCAGAGTAGTTTCCACTAACAAATGTGCAGTGAGAACAAAAAGATTTCCACTCCAGGATTTTACAAAATACAAAGTTTTTAATTGAAATAAAGAAATAAACAGCTGAATCTGCTTTGTGTGCATTTAGGTTGAAGACATAAAAAGGACTAGATTCAACAAACAGTCAAAATTACAGCGAATTAAGCGTCTTTAATCAAGTCTCTACAGGTTTTGAAGCTTTCAGGTTGCCTCTGTCTGCCTCGGCCAATTTTAGAGACTACTTCCAGGTGTTTTGCTGCCAAGTTTTCCTCAGAGACTCAGGATTTTTGCTGCAGATATGCAGACAGCAACTAAACCCTTTTGAAGGAGTATTTGATTAAAAATACTCAAATAGAGAGGAGAAAACAGGGAAAATGCCAAACAAACATTCTCAAAAGAGCTCCGACTAGTTGCCTATGTGACGTAACCAGAGGCTGTGGAAGGTTGTTTAAGGGAAGTTAGATTTTAACTTGATCAAGAAAAGATTTGCACCATAACAGCAAGACAGAACACAATAACTGACATCTCCTTCTTTAAGAGACAAACCAGATCTAAAGGGAGTTGATCTGTTTTACTGACCAGTGAGTCTTCAATCATGTTTTAATTTTGAGAAGATGGAGAACTTAACAGCATTACATCAGGTTTCTGTAAGATGCCATAATATACAGAGCAGTTAACTCTTAATATGAGGGATTTTTCCCTTCATTTCCCCAAGTTAGATGTTTATTTTATTTACTTAGTTTGACAGAGCGCAGTCCTTCATGTTTCCACATCTCAAGTTCAGCCAAATCTCACAGACAGAAATGGGCGGATCAATAATGCATTGATTGTTCCCGTGGCGGACCCTCGTGAGGAGTTGTTCTCATACTTGCAGACTCTTGCTTCTGTCATGTGAAAAATGACAAATATAGTCATTTTATCTCAGCCTACAGAGACTGAGAGGACTGTCATCATCCTCTGATGACTAATGAAGTAAACTGCATCATTTACTGTACAAACGGTTTATTTTTGCAAGTATGAGGTCAATAAAAAGTTTAATGAGCCAGACATCGGCTGCGGGTCAGTCTGTAGTTTTGTTGTCAGTTCATCTTCAGGCAGTCAGACGTTCTGCTAAGCTTTTGAATTTATCTCGGTCAACACTTCTACAGGCTTTAAAATGTTTTAAAGAAATGCCAGACTTTTAAAATAAAAATCTTGTAATCTTCTTCTTAGTAAATCTATTTCTAATGAGGCCATGGCCATAAAGTTCACGTCACATGACGAGACGTACATAATCCACAACAACAAAAAGGTCCATTAATCAAACGATGAATGATAAAGTGGAATAAAACAGAAAAGTTTTCAGCCTTTATGGCACGGGTGTCCAAACTTTTCAGTACATGGGCCAAAATTGTCAAGTCAGAGGAACTCAAGGGCCAAAAAATAAAAATAAAAATTAAAAACAGAAAAACTTTTTTTTACCTGCTCTACAATATATGATCAGCGAAGGAAATGCATGTGAAAATCATTGTAGATCATGATTATTAAAAAAGGGTTTTGCTCATTTCTTATATTAAAAGATGGTCCCCCAGTTTGCAAATTATTCTGATTAGTTGAATTTGACACTTTAAAAATTCAGGGTTTTTCTGAAGCTACGTTCTCCAGGTTCTTGGACGACTCCACTGGTTGTTCTCTGGATTCCTCTCAGAACCAGAGGCTCCTGGTTTATGGCTGCAGCGCCGCCCGATGGGACGTTCTGACGTTCAGAAACCGTCTGAAGCGCCGGTTTGGTTCCCCTGCCATGTTGGCTGTGTGCTGCTATCCTACAACAGGAAACCTTTAATAGGCCATCAATTAGCACTGCATCCATTTACACTGACAGGGAGCAGGATTAAGATTTAAATCGCTGTTTTTTGTGCAGCTTTTTTGTTTTGTGTGTTCATTAATTATTCCCTTTATCTTTCCACTTCATGCATTAACTTTATTCCTGGATTATTTGTCCACGTTTTTTGCTGTGTGTGGAATACTTGGATTATTACCCACTCCTGGATTGTCGCTGTGGTTTCAGGTTAATTTTGGGATGGACCTCTGAAACTGGATATCTCATTTATCGAGTTAATGGGATCTAAAGGAGGCTTTAGTTTCCTCCTTGCTCGTTCGCACTGAGCGGTCCGGTTAATCTCTCATCGGTGTCGGCTGTCAGATAAACTGACGATTTCTGCAACACGGTCTAAAATGTTGGAGGTTAGTGGAAAATAAAACGAACAAACTGCAAAGAGGGGATATTTGCATGTAGGTTTTTCCTAAAATGATCGCTGATGCTGCCATGACCTTTGACCTTTAATCTGCTAACTGAGGCCTGTAGAGTCTGAGGTGGAGCTCCTGGGTTTCTGCTCATTTCTAATAACCGGATTGTATTTTTCTTCTGCTGTGGACTTTTTCCCGTCCCTCAAACTCCAGTAAACACTTCATCACTTTCTCCCGTTATGTAAAAAAACAAAGAAAGAGGATGTACTTTTCTTTTTTTTTTTAGCATGACTGCATCTACTTCCTTGTTCGCTCTGGGAGGTTTCGATAGTTCCTAATAAAACCGTTCTGTGAAATTTGTCGGAAATCTGCTGTTACTCATCAGGTGTTTCCCCAAATGTCCCTAAAGTCACAATGGACCGAAACAGCGAATTAAATGTTTGTTGTCCTGGTGGTTCTGACCCTGATCGGACCTCTGCTGTCTGCTTAATATACAGCAGATTTAGGGTTCTTGTTTAAATGCTACAAAGTGTGATTAAATTTAGCTTTTTTACTGCTGATGTTGCACATAATGTCACAACTTTATGACTTTTACTGAAATTTTAGAGGAAAAATAATGTTGCATCTTAAGGCCACAAGCAAATTCAGTCACTATCTGTAAAACGCCTAAAAATAAAGAAATACATCTTTGCTGCTTCAGAATCTCCCTCTGAGAAATAGTTAAAGAAATTATCCGATCATCAGATTTTCCAAGTTTGAACCTGAGAAGGATCTTTGCTCTCTCTGGTCCTGGTTCTTCTGGCTCACCCCAAAGGTTTTTAACAGGATTTTGGTCCGGTAAGTGACACCGCCGTGGAAGAAAGCTGATTTTTGTGTCTGCTGGACCGTTTCTGTGTAGACGTGCTCACATCCTGCTCAAAGACTCAAAGACTTTTCAGTTTTCTGCCAGAGGACAGGAAATGTCCCGGTGTTTCAAAGAGTTCATTTTTCTGTCTGGTGCAGTAAAACATTTAATTTCACTGCAGTAAAATATAATTTTATATCTTATTACACATCTTTACCAGAACGTTGGTCCTCACAACTGAAGGAATTGGTGCAGATCTTTGTGTTTTCCCATGAAACGGCAGAGCTGATAATATGGGAGAGTTTTAAAAACGGCGACGTCAGCAGTCAGCTGTTTGAAAACCAGCTGTTGTCCATCAGAACCGCGCTGAGCAGGTGAGACTATCTGGGTTCAGATTGCTTGAAACAGGAAGTAATACCGTGTGTCTCATCAAACTGCCTGGAAATTTCTGCACAAACGTGCAAAGTTTCTAAAACAATCCCGATCAGCTGAAACTCCGTCATGAGTTCGCCCCACTTCCTCTTCATCTTCTCGTTTTAATTTCAACGGCTCGTTGCAGATAAACGCCACACGCCATGGCTCACTGACACAGACCCACAGACCCAGGTCCTGCCATGACGCTGCCCAATGGCTGCTCCATCAACACAGACGCTTTGGACCAGAACGCCGACACCCAGGTTCTCCTGGAAAAGGATGCCGGTGAGTTTGTTGTTCCACACAATGGCTGTTTTTTTTTGGTTTTTTTTGGGTAAACCATCGTCTGAAGATGTCTTGTTAGGTTATGTTATGTTTATGCCTTTGTTTTTTTACCATATATGTTATTCATTTTCACGTTTTTAATAATTTAATCGAATTCAATTCAATTTTATTTATATAGAGCCAATTCATGAAACATGTCATCTCAAGGCACTTTACAAAGTCTTATTCTCTTCAATTAATGATGAAAACTATCCTGCTCTAACGCTGCGAAGGGTCTTTTTATACAACAATAGACTGTCCCTAATAAACCTGGGAGCTTTCTGTTAATCTGAAATAAAAACTTTTTTCCCGTCAACAGTTCCTCCTCAGTGCTGCTCGGCTCGCCTCAACCTCGCCATCCTCATGTTCTTCGGGTTCTCCATGGTCTACGGTCTCCGCGTCAACCTCAGCGTCGCCATGGTTGCCATGGTGAACACCACGGACCCCGGCGGAGGCACGAACGCCACGGTGGACCCGGCGTGTCCGTTCCCTCCGGGGCAGGAGAACGGCAGCAGAGCCCTGCGGCAGCCGGACGGGGTAACCTGCGGGTGCCGGGGAGCCGGGCGGACGCACCGCCGGGCGTTGGTCCTCTGATAACCTCCCTCTGTGTCCCCCTCAGACGCCTCAGTACCCCTGGGACTCAGAGACGCAGGGCTGGCTGCTGGGCTCCTTCTTCTTCGGGTACCTGCTGACGCAGATCCCGGGGGGGTACCTGGCCGGCCACTACGGGGGGAAGGTCTTCCTCGGCCTGGGCGTGTTCGGCACGGCCGTCCTCACCCTCCTCACGCCTGTGGCTGCAGGGCTGGGCTCCCACTGGCTGTTTGCGCTGCGGGCCTTGGAGGGCTTTGGAGAGGTAGGCTGGTCGGTTCTGTGGTGTTGGGTCTGGGTCGTCAGCAGAACTCTCATTGGGAACGTTTGGGTCCGTTAAAGACGAGAACCTGGTTATAAAGTTGTTCCTTCTTCAGGGCGTGACGTTCCCGGCCATGATGGCGATGTGGGCTCGGTGGGCGCCTCCTCTGGAGCGCTCCCGCCTCATCACCCTATCGGGTTCTGGGGCCAGCTTCGGCGCCTTCCTGGCCCTGCCGCTCACCGGCTACATCTGTGAGAAGCTGGGCTGGCCCGCTGTCTTCTACCTCTGCGGTTCGTGGCAGAAATATTCCCCCGTTCAGCTTTTTCTTCTTCTTCTTCTGTTTTTTGACGCTCCACGTTGTGTTCCTTCAGGAGGCGCCGGGTGCCTCTGGTTTGTGTTCTGGTGCGCTCTGGTGTCCGACGACCCTCGAACTCACCGTCGAATCAGCAAAGAGGAGAGCGATTACATCATAAACTCTATTGGAGCTCAGGTAAAGCTGAAATGTGACGTTCCTGATCCAGTTTCTGCTCTTTGCTTCTCAACAGTTAGGGCTTTAAAGGTATACTATGCAACCGGGGTTGATTTTCCAGCGAGGCTCCCCCCAGAGGGCGAAAGTAAAAGTGCACTGTCATAAAGATGCTCAGCTGTTCTGGTTTCTCTGTCAAGCCAGGCGCGTTTTTTTGAGCTTAGCAGACAGGCGAACGCAACGAAAAGTCGAAAAAACGGCAGTACAAACAATGACTAACACAGTGAAGGTATGAACATCAAGCTTCCCGCAGCGCTATCTTGGCGAGGCGGCCGCCTCGCCAACATCCAAAAAAATAAATAAATAATAATAATAATAACAATAATAATAAAAATAAAAAAACTCAATATGCTTGCATGTTTATTTGACGTTAACACGCGGTTCTTTGTTGTTGCTTTCGCGCGTGCATATAGTGAATAGCAGGGCAAAAACACATGGAGTTCTCGCCATAAAGCAAGACCGACTCTCGCGGTCTTGCACGAGACTTCTGAGCCTGTGAGTGCGGGCCGAGGGCTCCTGCAATTGCAAGTGCGGTATTTCCCCCACAGACCACCAGGGCGGCCGAGAAAACCTTTGTTCGACCTGAAATGACTCATTTAAATCATCCAAAACGGTATGGAACACATTAACTAACTGAAAAATGTTGCATAGTATGCCTTTAAATCTCAGATTTTATTTCACCAAATCTGATTAATGCATTTTTTTTTACTAACTAACTAACTAACTAAATGTTTGCTGCAATGAGCTAAGAACAGGCTTCACTTTTCTCGTATAACTTCATTATGAACTTAAAAAATCAGTAAATTAAAGTGCCTGGTTTTATGGTTAAAATTCAGCGTTGACTTAGACTTAGACAACTTTATTTGTCATTCGGTATGCACAAAGTGCGTACAGAACGAAATTTCGTTTCGTACAGCTTTTGTAAATCGCAGTAGGAGTTAAATTACAGTTTTAGGTGCGGCAGAGATTTCGAAGTAAACAGTAGATATTAAATATACAGTATACAAACAATTGAAATGTAACAAAAAATTATTTATGTACAGATTGGATTGTGCAAGGGCATTTGTGCATGAATGTATTTGTTTGTGCAATTTTAAGACTAGGAGTCCGATAGCATTTGTAATGCTATATGAGCTGCAATGATGCAAAAATGTGCAAAAAATGCTAGATTTTTCTGCATTTAACCCATCCCCATTGAGGAGCAGTGGGCTGCCACTGTAGGGCGCCGGGGGAGCAATCGGTGGTTAAGGGTCTTGCTCAGGGACCCAGAGTGCAGGCAGTAGGGATCGAGTCTTATTTAGCTGCTCAAATCAAGGAAAAATACACTAATTTCAAGAATATTTTACTTACTTTAGTTCCCTTTCCCTCCTTCATGGATATTAAACATTCTCCTGGAGCACCTGGATCCCTCACAGCTCATTAATTCACTGCAGAATAAGGATAATCTTTGTAGAAAAGGCTCATTTTGTTGTTTTCCATGTGAAGAGTTGCATGAATTCTCCTCCAGGGCAAACGTCACGGCTGGTCGCTGCCACTGCTCTCCATGCTGCTGTCCGTGCCGCTGTGGACCATCATCATCAGCCAGATGTGCTCCAACTGGTCCTATTACACGCTGCTCACCTCCCTGCCCACCTACATGAACGACATCCTGCACTTTGACCTGCAGTCGGTGAGCTCCCGCTGCTTCGCAGCCGCCGCCGCCGCCGCCAAGGTCGTCCACCGTTGCTTCACCGAGACGGACGAGCAAAACAAAGCCTAAATTTTACAGTGAATCCACCAAGCAGAGAGGAATACCCGTCACATTTATCTAAAGTTAAACATTTGTTGTCACTCATTTCAGAAAGTGAAATATTTCAAGCCTTCAATTCAATTCAAATTTATTTATATAGCGCCAATTCATGAAATATGTCATCTCGAGGCACTTTACAAAGTCAGAATCAATCATATTATACAGATTGGGTCAGATTATACAGATTGGTCAAAAATGTCCTATTTAAGGAAACCAGTTGATTGCATCAAAGTCCCGACAAGCAGCATTCACTCCTGGGGAACCGTAGAGCCACAGGGAGAGTCGTCTGCATTGTACATGGCTTTGCTGCAATCCCTCATACTGAGCAAGCATGAAGCGACAGTGGGAAGAAAAACTCCCCATTAA
Organism: Fundulus heteroclitus; assembly: GCF_011125445.2. Taxonomy (NCBI): domain Eukaryota; kingdom Metazoa; phylum Chordata; class Actinopteri; order Cyprinodontiformes; family Fundulidae; genus Fundulus; species Fundulus heteroclitus. The sequence continues at coordinate 39,248,812 of NC_046373.1, forward strand.
CGGGAAGGAAAAACCTCCGGCAGAACCGGGCTCAGTATGAACGGTCATCTGCCTCGACCGACTGGGGTTACAGAAGACAGAACAGAGACACAACAAGAGAAACAAAAAGGCACAGAAGCACACATTGATCTAGTAATCTGTTCTACATTAGATGGTAGTAGCGGGTGAGCCGTCTTCTCTGGATGATGTCACAGCTAACAGCCTTCACTGCTCGTAATCTTGACGATATTTAGCTCATGGATGATGTAAACCCAAAATCTGTTGTCAGAGAAGGTTCAGATATTTTTAAAAAGTTAGAACCATCTTGTTCCTGAAAAGTGCTTCTATGAATAAACTCGCCTTGCCGCAGAAAATCTGCAGAAAGTTGAGTGGAAGGACGACGTGTGGCAGGAAAAGCTGCACCAGCCACCAGGAGAACCACAGAATCCATCCAGGAACATGTTGGAGCTTCACCAGGAGTGGACCGAGCCTGGAGTCAGCGCAACAAGAACCGCCACACACAGACGGGTCCGACACACACGGGACACAAGCGTCTCACCAGGCTGAGGAGGAACAGAACCGGGCTGTTCAGAGGTCCAAAGTCCTCTTTTCAGATGAAACTAAAGTTTTCATTTCATTTGGACATCAAGGTCCCAGAGTCTGGAGGAAGAGCGGAGAGAACCAGAACCCGTGGTGCTGAGGTCCAGAGTGAAGTTTCCACAGAAGGTGATGATCTGGGGTACCAAGTCGTCTGCTGGTTCTGGTCCAAAGCAGCCGTCTACCAGGAGGTTCTAGAGCACTTCCTGCTTCCTTCTGCTGACGAGCTGCATGGAGATTCTGGTTTCATTTTCCAGCAGGACTTGGTACCGACCCACACTGCCAAAGGTACCAAAAGCTGGTCCAGTGACCCGGGTGGTACTGTGCTTGATTGGCCAGCAAACGGGCCAGACCAGAACTCAACAGAGAATCTATTGAGTATATGAGAGACACCAGAACCAAAGATCCAGGTGATCTGAAGGCGCCTATCAAAGCAACCTGGACTTCCAGAACATCTCATCAGAACCACAGGCTGGTCTCCTCCATGCCACGCTGCATTGATGCAGGAAGTCATGAAAGAGGAGCCCAGACCCGGTTCTGAGAGCAGAGAAACGAACAGAACTCATCAGAACCGGACATTTCTGCTTAAAATATCCTTTTATTGATCAGATGTTCTGATTTTCTGAGACGCTGAATTTTGGGTTTTCATCCTCTGTAGCCAGAATCAGCAGAATTAATAGAAATAAAGGCTGTAAATATTTCGCTCTACGGTCTGTTGTAGAGCGAAATATTTACAGACTTTATTTCTTTTAATTCTGGTGAAGTCACTTTTGGGCCCGGCTCGGCTGTTGCAGAACTTTGAATTTAATCCGAGCCGTTCTGTGTTGCTCTGGATGTTTCCTTGGCTTCACTGCCATGAATTAAAACAGTTTTGGGTCAAAACGATCAGTTTCATCCAATTGGACAAGAACTTCAGTTGCGTCTGAACCCGAGGAATCCCGCAGCATGACGCTGCCGCCGCCGTGCTTTAACGCAGGAGTTCCTTCAGTTCGGTTCCCTCGCTCTGAAACGTGTTGTTCTATGACGTTTTGAGAGAAGTTATCCGGTCCTGAATGTTTTAATTGTTAGTCCCAGCTGGAGGTTGGAAGCTGCGGTGCAGAACTCTGGCGCCACCTACAGGACAGATACTCGGCTCATTTTTAACTCCTGGGGCCGTCAGAGCAACTATTCCTAGTAAAAAGCTTAGAGATTTCTTTAAATCTGCTATGTTTTAATCAAATTAACAGTTTCTCTTGGGTTCATCCCTCAATAGGTTCTAAAAAAGGGGGAAAAAACTGTTGAGTAATAAAGATATGATGGTTAGTTTTCTCTGGTTAATTGTAGGGCTGTACGATTTTTGCCAAAAAATCAAAATTGAGACATATTTCAACCATAATTGCAAATTAATTTTGACTTTTCTCTGCATTAACCACAACCAACATAAACAAGGATTATTTAAAACAAGAAATATAACCGTTTTTATTAATCAGAATATTATCATTCCATATAAAAGCTTTTAATTGATTTGGACATCAATCCTTGTTGAACATAAAGTGAAACCAACAAACTAGTCTATGTATTAAACAGTTTGACCAGAACTTAATACTGTAGTGAGATTCCTGAAGGTTTCTGGGAAAAACAGATAAAATTAGATTATCTCTCTGCTGTGAGCAAACCCACTTTAAACACAATTACTGACACCTAAAGGACGCGTCTGATCCATTAATTGTTAATAATTGAGATTTTTATTTTTTTATGAATGGATAGTTGTTGTTTAGATACATACATAAGTACACCTCTGAAAAATAGACAAAGTCACCACAAACAGAACATTTTACAATCAGTATCTAAAGGAATAGGATGAAGCACACGGCTCATTAACTGTTTAACTATTAAATTCTGTGTTTTAAAATTATTATATTGCAAATGCATTTAATTGTCTGGCCCGAGTTAATTGATGGTATTTATTGCACAGTTTAACCTTTGATTGGTCTGAGGATGGAGTTTTACTGAGCTGGACCATCATATAAACCCAATAACATAATTTAACCTTTTATTAAAGCGGTTAGGTTCTTAAAAGGTTGTAAATATTTAACCTCCTGAAGGCTAAGTGAATCACCTGTGTCTCTCTGGGCTTCAGAACGGCTTCCTGTCCTCGCTGCCGTACCTGGGCAGCTTTCCGGTCTCGGTGCTGTCTGGCGTGGCAGCTGATTGGCTCATAGAGAGGAAGGTGTTCAGCATCACCAACGTGCGCAAGATCTTCACCTTCTTAGGTAAGAGAGCGTCTTATCGAGAAAATCCAGGCTTTGCTTTTTTAATCTAAACTCTGTCAAGATGTGGTTCTGGGTGAAATAAACGGCAGAAATCCGTTTTATGCGAAAAGCCTCGTCACTGTTGTTGTAAATCTGCACAGAAGAAGGAATCCATACCCTGCAGCTTATTAAAAAAAACAATAAACACAATAAAGTTTTAAAGGTTTTAAAAATAAGACACAGGAGGTACAACATAACATGCATTGTGCCGCCTGACAGCAGGTATATTATTGGTGGTTTAAATGTTTAATGGATCAACAGAAATTATTTAAAACATAGAAGATTTTCTTCTATGTTGAGAAATTATTCATACCCTGTTAGGCGTTAGGTCCTGTTAGTGACTGCAAGATGGAGAAAGTTTTACTTTACACTGTCACAAATCAAATTATATACATAATAACCTTTGTTTGCACTAAACTTGAATAGACCAAATGAAACAAAACCATCTTCTCACATCTTTGTTTTAGTCTAAATATGAACAAATTTTCGGCCTAAACAAAGTCCAGTTAAATCATTTGTTTCTGGGCTAATTAAGGACAACGAGGGGCCAGAAAGGTCCAGTGTATCGATTAGAGGTGTTCACCGTTTTTATGGGTCATTTTTTTACCAAACCTAATTCTTAAGTCCTAAGTCTTTTTCCCCAAATCAGAGTCAGATACAAATTTTTATAATTTACTCATTAAATCCCCAACATCTGGATCACCTCTGACCTTTTGTTGCTGCAGGTTAGGAATCCAAACCTTCCTGTTGGTCCTCAGGCCTGAATTATTATTTGAAAAGGTAATAATTACCGACCAGGACTCGTCTCTGGTGGACTTGAATGGCCCTCCTATCAGCTTCAGAACCGCTGATATAAAGCGAGACGTCAGCTGCGGCTATGATGACTGCAGTCATGATTTATTCACAGAGAAAGCACAATTATAAGATAAAGCACAAAATAAGAAACAACAACCCCAAAAAACATTTTGGTTTCCGTCTCTGAGGTTCAGTGAACGCATCGTAATGTGGAGCCAAAGTTTTAGCAGACAGAGAGAGGCTGAATAATTCACCTCTGATGTTTGTAGCATTAGCTGTAAAACAGAACGAGGACGTCTTTGTCTTCTCTAACGCCGCCTCGTCTCTCTGCAGGCCTGCTGCTGCCGGCCGTTTTCCTCATCGCCGTCTGCTACGCCGGCTGCAGCCACATCCTCACCGTCACCTTCCTCACGCTCTCCACCAGCGTGGGAGGGATCAGCGCGGCCGGCGTCTACGTCAACCAGATCGACATCGCCCCGCGGTGGGTCGCCTGGCGTCGCCTCATCAGTTTCACCCATGAGTTCATTAATTAGCAGCTGTGCTGACGGGTTCTAGTCTGTAAAAGCTCCACAATTCAACAAATATGTTAATGTATGAACAAATACGATTGTTTAATTACAACCAGAAGTGCTTGCATCAAATAAGCACATTTATAAGTATTTAAATGTTTCAGTTATGCACAAGGTACGTAAATGATCACATGTGGATGACACTATTTAAGGTTTAGACTTATTTTATGGTAGAAGTAACAATAATGCAGTCAGTGGGCGGGGCTAACATCTGTAGTTCAAGGCGATTGGTCTACATGGAAACTGCTGTCCAGGTTAAACAATCAAATGTTTGGGTTAATTTGACGAGTAACAGAGATGGTTCGAATTATTTAATGATGGACTGTAGAGCAGTAAATCAAGATTTATCTAATGCTAAAAGAATTATACATTGTTTTAATTAATAATTCTTGATTGACCAATAGTAGAGGAAGAACGAAGAACCGCCCACCTTGCTTTCATAATGAGGCAGAGAAGCTGAAGTAAAAGTATTAAAGGAGACAGAAAAATAGAAGTTGTACAATAAAAGCCTCTTTAAGCTGATAAAAGTAAAAAAAAACAGTCAAATTAAAATCAAATGATTTTAAAAAATGTGAAGATTAAATTTAAAAACGTGATGGAGTAAATAAATGCGATATTTTGAACAAAGACATGACTAAAGATAAAGTTATTTCTATTTTTTAATTAACTGTATTGATTTATTTATTGTTATTTATTTATTGTTATTAATGTATGTATGAATTATACATTGTTTTAACTGTTTTAATCAATAATTCTTGGGTGACCAATAGTAGAGGAGTTGACCCAAGGAAGAACCGCCCACCTTGCTTGTATAATGAAGCAGAGATGCATAAGGAAAAGTAATAAAGGAGACAGAAAAATAACAAAAAACAATACATGGAAATTCAAGGAGGAAATGAAAGATGTAAAATAACACAATCTTTAAGTAAAAAAAAAAGTAAAATTACAACCAAACACTTTTTAAAAAATGTGAAGGTCAATTAAATGATAAATTCCCTTATAAAGTAAGTAAATTGGATATTTTGAAGAAAGACATTAGTAAAGATAGTTATTTCCAATTTTATTAATTAACTGTATTGATTAATTTTTTTGTGCCAATTATATATTTCTGCTTTTATTTTTGATTCTGTCAGTTTGGCTGCTCCATATTTATGTTTTTATCTGCATATTTTTGTTTGTCTCCCCGGCAGCTACGCAGGATTCCTGCTGGGAGTCACAAACACGTTCGGAACCATCCCGGGCGTGGTGGCGCCCATCGTGACGGGATATTTTACGGAAGACGTGAGTCTCTTAACAAACAAAAGCTGAATGTAGTTCAGCATCAGGACGTCTTATCTGGGTTTATTTAAATAAGTTCTGCTCTAAGGGTTCTTTTTTCTGCTTGGTATTCCTCTGAGGAGATTCCTCTTGAGTTTAGCCTCTCTAACACACAGAATTAGAAATATCTTGAAAAAGTAAAACATTTTTGTCCCTCATCTCAGAAAGTTTAACTAATTTATTTTACAGATAGAGCGAAATACTTACAGCCTTTATTTCTTGTAATTCTGATGATTCTGGCTACAGAGAATAAAAACCAAAACCAAAATTCAGCGTCTCAGAAAATCAGAACATCAGATCAATAAAGGGATATTTTAAGCAGAAATGTCCGGTTCTGATGAGATCTGTTCGTTTCTCTGCTGTCAGAACCAGCGGCGCCTCCAGAAATGTTTAGATACAAAACTTTAAAATAGTTTTGCACATTTGCCAAATTAAATTTTAGTCATCCAGTTTTCAAAATCTCTTGCAATCGATTGACTTTTTATTTATTAAATATTTTTTGTCTATTCTCAGCAATAAGAACAGCATTTGGGTCACTCTTTCTTTGAAAGCATTTGCTGTATTCTACCAACTTTAATAAGCAAATGAAAGCAGAGTTTGTGCACAAAAGTCTGCATTTAAGTCCCTGGATAGTTGTGATCCCATTAGTTATGAAATCAAAGAGAATGTAAAAGGTTTAGTGGTTAAAAGATAAGTACTTTGTGATATACTTAATATTTTCAGTTGAAACAAGATTTTAACATGTCTGTAATAATTATTCTCTAATTAAAAACCGGTGCTATTGGAGCCAAATCATTTGACAAAATGCAGTTGGGGGGGGCACAGAAAATGGCCCCGGGCCGCACTTTGGACCCCCCTGCCATAAAGGCTCCGGGAACCTTTCCAGGTGTTAATTATGATTTTCCAATATTAATTTTTTTTGAAACAGTGAAATTTGAGTTTATTTTTTTATTATTATTATTTTTATTTTATTTTTGAGAAAAAAATTTAAATTTAAATTTGAAATATGAGTTTAGATTCTCTGTAGCCAGAATTATTAAAATTACAAGAAATAAAGGCTTAAAAATATTTAACTCTTATGTGATGACTCTATATAATATCTGAGTTTTATTTTCTAAAAGGAGGAAAAAATATCAAACTTCTTCAGGATATTCTAATTTTTCAGTAAAAAGCGTTTATCCGTTCTGGTTTTCAGTTGTTTAGAACTTTTCGTTTTCAGTACCATGAAAACAACGACTAACATCTGAGCTTCAGTCTGACACATCTGTAGCGTCTCAGATCACAAGCTTGGAGAAAGAGCCGATATTTACGGCGTAATATCCTCAGTTATTCATCATATTTAACACCGGGGAGGTCTCAGCGGGGGTTTCTGTGTAGACCGGCCTCTGACCTCTGACCTCTGATCTCTGATGGGCAGCACACCCTGGCAGGCTGGAGGAAGGTGTTCTGGGTCGCCGCTGGCATCAACATCGGCGGGGCCGTCATCTACACCATGTTCGGCAGCGGGGAGATCCAGGCGTGGGCCGTGGAGGATGAGGAGCGAGATGAAGCTGAGAGGAAGAGCAGCAGGTCCACGTCGACGTAAAACCAAAGAGAAGAAGCCGAAGATCAACTCAGACACTGACCTCATCCTCGGTTAGATTGTCTATTACTGCAGTTTGTTGCAACATGTTTACATTAATTCACCTCTGATTCCATATTTTTCTATCCATCCGATGATGCAGATTATATTCACTGAAGGCAGTCTTGCTCCATAGTTTTCCAGGTTGGATTCCAAAATCCTTCATTTGTCCTTTAAACCTGAGAAGTGAAGGACTGAGAGAAACCCAGGTGAGGTTCTCCAGAGGTTCATTCTGCGAAGACCGAGGAACAATATTAGGAGGGTTTGGATTAATGTCGTCTTAAATAATACCTTTAATTATAATAATAAATCTCGTCTTTCAGTCATCACTGCTAAGAGTTAAAGACGCGCGTCTTCAGTCCTGCGTCAGACCTGGGATGGATCTTTCTTTCCGTTTCTCAGACAGAAATGTTGTTGTAACGACACGTCTTCTGTCTCTGTCCACTTCCTTCTGGGCATTTTTAGTTAAAAATGCACCAAGATGAAAATTCGGGCCGATATCTATCATAAGAAAAATACTTTTTTGTTGTAAAGTCTCCTTAAGCCTGAATTTGACAGGTTTCTGACACGGTTTCCTCTGAGCGGTTTGTTTTTAAGCCTTCAAGGTGTTTCTGTAGCTGCAGGTAAAAAAATATTTAAAATATTTGTTCAGATCAGCTAAAAAAAAAAGAAGAGAGAGAGAAACCTTGAGTGCTAAAACAATCATTTGGGATCAAATATGCTTATTAGGATGTTTGGTTTCTGAAGTTTTTCAGAGAAAATTGGTCCTCCTGCTCTCTGTTATTTATCTTAAATTATTATTATTAATGGAGGCAGTATTGTTCTGTGCCTCTGAGGCGCTTACATTGAAATAACTCAGTCAGGCTTTAACAACGTTGACACGACAACTTTAACAACCATCCTGGTGTTGTGCAGTGCGGCAAATTAATATACAAAATAACTTGTTAAATATTATAAAATGTACAAAGGGAGTAAATCATGTAGACAGTGTCTGGAAAATTAGATCCTGCAGTCGGTGACAAAAAGACAGATGATAATCCAGAAGGTCCGATCTGGAGCGTCTCCAGAGGTGGAGGCGTCAGGAATGGCCACCAGGGGGCGCAATCATCCTGAAACTGCGTTAAAAAGTGATTTGAGTCTTCTTTTTTTGGTCCTGTCTGACCGTCGGCTGCTTTGGTAACTGCCTGATGACAATATAGTCCAGTCTTGAGATGCAAACCATATCGGATCTTAATCAGGCCGTTAATTAGAACTGTTTGTGTGAGTGTTCATCTTAATTTGCTTAATTCCCCTGCAGACGAGCACAGAGGGTGGGGGTTCACTGCAGCCACAAAGCTTCTTCACTGTTTGCAGATTTATAGATTTAAACAAAATTTCGCTTTTGGACTTTGGATTAAAACAGTTCAAGCTTTAGTTTGCACATAGATCCTCTTTTACCGGAGTTTTTGGATGATAAGTATAAGATGAAGTTTGAATTTGACGATTTTCTGTCTGAACTGATGTTTTTCTGCACAGTGAGTCGCGCACTTCTAGTTTGTTGCGTCAATTTAGTTCCATAATTCAGTTTTTGCACTTTCAGGTGGTCTTTCAGGTCAGAATTTACTGTCTGGAAAAACACTAGATTTATAAAAAAAAATAAATGCTGCTTTTTTTTTGTGAAACCAGAACAAAACCACGTGCGTTCTTCTGGAAGTAGAAGGTGCGTGAGGTTTTCAGTCTTCAGGACAAACGGGAGATTCAGGTGCCACAAATGTCCTCGTCTCCTGCTTTGGTAAAACTCTTCAGACGGGGACCAAATGAAAGATAAACCAACACCAGACGCCTTATATCTGTTCACGTCAGGGGTTTACATACAGCTGATGGGTTAACACTTTAACATTTGGAATAAAAGTGTCAGTTTCAGAATGAATTTAGGTTTTTTTGTATGTTTGCTGTTTTGTTTTTTTACTTTATATCTGGTTGTTGTTTATTTTCATATTTAATTCTCTGGAATGTTCTGCAGAGGAATATGGATAATTCTGTTTATAAATGGATGTGAAATGTACATTTTTCTTTGATTTGAAAATGTAAAAAAAAGATTCTTTTAAAAAATGTGATTTAAAAAAGTGGATAAACTGCTGAAGATCAGCAGAAATTCTTTAAAAATGTTTCTGGACTCTTCTTCAGCTTTTCCTCTCTTTGTCTGAATGTTGGAAGAGGCAGTTCTGTTAAACATTGGTATAAAACAACGGTGTGTTTTATAAATGCATATATTCAGACTTTTGGCTCCAGAAACAGGTCATGTTGTTTAGTTATGACCCTGATCTTTTATTAATACATACAGTCTGCAGATAATTATGCACATTATCTGGTTTTTATGTTAAGAAATGTGGATTGTGGAACAAATGGCCTCTTGTGTGGGTCTGTTACTCTCCACAACCACTAGATGGCACAATGATATAAACGTGCCCATTTCTGTAATGTCACAATAATAATAATAATAATAATCATTAGTGGTATTATTATTATTATTAATATTTGTGGTATTTGTACAAATTGAGAGCTTAAGAAAATATCAAGTCAGGTTTTTATGCTTCTCTTTAAATACTTTTTGTCACGTTTTTAAAAATGGTGCAATAATGAAATTAAGACCAAATTATTCATTCCAAATTTGCATTTATTAACATATTTGATCCATATCATCTCCTTTAAAAGCTCTCAGCACAAAAAATAAAGAGTCTGAAGATAAGTGTAATTCAGGATAATCAGGATGTTTTGTGGCTGAATGGAGGAATCTCTGGTTCTGACATTCCTGGATGACCCGTCTTTTAGTATAGGTGGATTTATGGTGTAACAATAAACCTCTAAAAGGCTTTAATGCTCCCCATCTTCTTAAAAAACATTTATTTGAGGAATTTGCCAACATTGAACCACCTGAACCTCCTCTGCTTGAATCAGCAGCTCAGATTTTCTGGGACGGCCTCAGATGAACGACCACATTTTTAAAAGTTGCTTTAAAAACTGAAGTTTAAAGTTTTTCTAATGATGATTAGATTCAGTTAGCTATTTTAAAACTATGAGATATAAATATTTTTTTTATAAAACTTCAGATTTCACCGTTGCCTTTTCTTCCTCTTTAAGCCTTTCTGCGGTTAAATTCGTGTAACTTGTTTTCTGGCTGAAACCGAACCGGCACCCTTTGCCCTGCGGGTCACCACCAGGTGTTTCACTTCACCTCTGGAACTTGCATCAGACGCCTCGCGGAATCTCCCGGATGTCGATGACGTCAGCGGGTGACGAGTGCAGAGCGGTGCAACATCAAAATCCGTCCGTCCTTCATAGAAAGCGGTTCCTAGCGTGTGCGACTGAGGGTTTCTAGCGAAGATTTTTCACTTCTGACTCCTAAATCTGGTTTTATACATTAAAGATTGATCAACCGCCGCTTTTATTGAACTTTATTCTAGATATTTCCATCAAATGAAAAGAAACGATGAAGCGTGTCGATAACATTTTCACTTCCCACATTCTTTCTGGAAAGTAACTACAGCAAAATAAAACTGTGATTTTCAGCATTGACAAGTTAACTAAGGTTGAAAAATGCTTTTTTTTAAATATGTAATCTCGTATTTTTAGCGTAGGATAGTATAATAGATGTTGTAATAATATGTTAACCTTTATTGTCCCTCAGTGGGGAAATTCTGGTGAACCTAGATGGGTTTAGTCTGTACGCTGGAGGAACGGTGCTCTGATAGGAACCACTGCTTCTATGGTTTCTCAGACTGTCCACTGTTGAATTAAATATAGGATATTAAAGGGATGTAAAAAAAATAATTGGTACTGTTTTTCCACTGGAGCCACCCCAGAAAGCAACAGATAGAAACCAAAGACGTCCTTTTCTGTGCAATTTACTGCTCGACAGATTTAAACGTGTCTGTCCTACATCTAAACATGTGACGTCACTCTGCGTGCTTTAAATGGGACAAATAAAAAAAAACAATGTCAAGGTGAAATGTAAAAATAATGTTTTGAAAACAGATGATTTTTTTAACACCACTTTGATGACAAAGTGTCAAGCTGTCAGTAAATTTGCATAAACAGAAAAAAATAACAGATATACAAAAAAAGTGAATCAAATAAATGAGATGACATTCATCCAATATGAAATGTTATGTGACAAAATAACAGAAAATGACATGATATTGACAATAAATATATTTTATAGTCTTGTTCAATAAATGTAGCAAATCAGATTTTCATTCTTTGACTTTTTGGCTAAATGAGATAAATCAGAGAATATTGATGTGTTTTTCTTGCTTTAATTACTTATCCAGACCTGGAAAATGCTAAAAGCTATTTCCATAAATTTCCCAACCTGTTAAGGAACCGTTCGATGGAGCGGAACCTGCAGAAGAAGTTAGTCAAGAAAACAAACTTTCTTTTAAAATGTATGAGCGCTGTTGTTGCTTTTTAACACAAAAAAGTTTTTATCAACACTGAGATTCTGAAATTGAGACTTTTTCTTAGTTTTGTTTTGTGTTTATTTTTACTTTTACTAATTCGAAGCTTTCTGTGATCTGAAAAATTAAGAATTGTAGCATTTTAGTGGAAATCTCAGTCTAAAAGTGGGATTGAGACTAATGATTGCAGTCATTGTAGTTACATGATGTTTTTGAATTAAAATGTAATCTAATGGAATAAAAAATAGTACCGAAAAAGAGATCAAACATTTGAACCACAGTCCTTTTTATGCTCTTTTTTTCTGACACAAAACTTTGGAGTGGACATATTTGGAGAACAGGAAACCTGTTTTTTGGTATATCTTCTGAAACATTTCAGCACATTTTCTTTTCCAGATGAACAGAAACATCAGACACATTCATTCACACATTCAAATCTCAGGACAATCAGGCTTTACGGCAGCACATCTCGTGCTTTTAGGAGGTGAAACACCAGGCTTTGACATTTAAAACATTAAATGTGATCTGAGCCGTTTGCAGGGTAACGCGTAGAGGAGCTGAATAACAGGAGAAATGGCTCCTGTAGTTTGTTGTAAATGTGCTTTATTTGCATTAACTGTCCCCCCTGCAGCTCTGAGCATATATGCATTGTGCAGACGCTGCAGTCCAGACTGCTGGCCCCCCCCCCCCCCCCCACCCCCCACCCCCCCGTAAACGACGTTGGGTTTTCTGAACACTGACCAGAATCTGTCTCCTTCTCCTGCACCCACTCAGATCTACCTACTGACCTGCACACTTTTATTATGCTGATCTTTTAATAAAGCGAAGCACATATTCCTTGCAAGTTAAATTTTTCAAAACTTTACTTTGTCTTTACTTGCGTTGATCTGTATCAAGAACTAAAGGACACATCTTCCAAGGAGACCTATAAATATAAGATCAGAGCGACATCCATTACTGTGATTTCTGCGAGATAAGATCGCTCCAATTAGACATTAGTTCAGCTAGAATAACATAAATATGTAGATAAAGTGTTGATCTGGTCACTGGGGTGGGCCTAACTGTCCCTAATGCCTCATATAGTTCCTAGTGAGCTTTGTAATGAGGGAAAATGGGGTTTAACTGCATTTAATCTCATTGTTGCGATATTCAACAACATTGTCTGCAGCCATGATCCCCACTAACGTTCATCCAGGTTTCATGAACTTTTCCCTCCTCTCAGTAAACCGTAGCTGCTGTAATCTGAGCTACAGAGAGTTTACAAACCAAATTTAGCAGAAGAATCTCATGCTTAGCTGAGATTATAGTTTAGTAACTGCAACAAAAAATAAATAAAAGGTTTATTGTTTGACTCTGTCACCAGTTTGGACAATCTGGTTATTTAAAAGGAAGCTAAAACGAAAAATTTGGATTTGTAAAAATAACCCGAGGTTTTGGATTCTGCCGTGTCACTAGAGTTTCATTCCCATGGATTAATAAAAACTGCTTTAATTAAAGCATTGATTAAAGCTTTAATTAGAGATGATTGCTCATGCTTTTATTTCATATTGTATTGACTGTTGTAACAGCCTTTTTATATGTTTTAATAAGAAAGATCTTGGCCATCTGCAGTTAGTGCAGAATGCTGCTGCAATAAAGAGACATAACATTAACCCAGGTTTAATCTCTCTACATTGGTTACCGGTACACTTTAGAGTTAATTTTAACGTTTTATTTAGTATTTACTGTTAGAGCCCTGAGTGGCTGAGCTCCAGCTTATATCACCAACCTTTTACAACCATATTCTCCTTGTCGTAGTTTTAGATCTTCCAGCCAAAGGCTGTATGGTTCCAGGAACTAATTTCAGGCGTTGCCTTTATCTTTACGCTGTCTTGACTCTGTTTATTCTTTTAAGAAGCAGTTGAAGATCCGGCTTTTAACTCATTTTTAACTGGTTTTATGCTATGATTTTGCATTTATGTTGTTTTCTATTTTTATTTTGTGTTGTTTTATGGTTGTTTTTATTGTGAAGCACTTTGTGGTTTTTATCATGTGAAAGGTGCTAAATAAATAAAGTTTACTTACTTACTTCTTACTTACTTATTTACTTACTTACTTAACTTCTTACTTACTTACTTCTTACTTACTTACTTATTTACTTCTTACTTGCTTATTTACTTACTTCTTACTTACTTATTTACTTACTTCTTACTTACTTAACTTTTTACTTACTTACTTATTTACTTACTTCTTACTTACTTATTTACTTACTTAACTTCTTACTTACTTACTTATTTACTTCTTACTTACTTTTAATTAACTTATTTCTTACTTACTTACTTAATTTTTACTTATTTACTTCTTACTTACTTATTTACTTACTTAACTTCTTACTTACTTACTTATTTACTTACTTCTTACTTACTTCTTACTTACTTACTTATTTACTTAATTAACTTCCTACTTACTTACTTTTAACTAACTTATTTCTTACTTACTTACTTAATTTTTACTTATTTACTTATTACTTACTTATTTACTTACTTAACTTCTTATTTACTTACTTATTTACTTATTTATTTACTTACTTACTTCTTACTTACTTACTTATTTACTTACTTCTTACTTACTTCTTACTTACTTACTTATTTACTTACTTATTTACTTACTTACTTACTTCTAACTTACTTCTTACTTACCTACCTACCATAAAATATTCCCTCATTGTGGAGCTGATTCTCATTGACGATGATTTTGTGACCTTCTGGTGTTTATATGAACTGTCAGGATTTCTCCGGGTCAGGAGGAGGGATGGATCATCGCAGAGAGGAAACAGGAGTCAGAAACAGGAGGGTCAGTTCTCCAGATGTTCGCTGGAAGAAGTGGAGCAACGAGGCAAAGGAGGACCAGCGACCAGCCGCTGCAGCCAGGGAGCTTTCCATGGAGGCGTTTCATGGTACGGGCTTGAGTCACCGTCTCACGTCTGCGATGGCGGCATGAAGTCCAGCAGAGATGGCTGAGCAGCATCTGCTGTCCGTGCATTCTTCATCCAGACAATGGGTGAGGAAGAGGAGGGTACAGCTGCAGCCCTGGGCCTTTTCCCAGGAAGAACAGGAAAGACTTCAGCTGCTGGGAAAATGGAACGTGGCAAACATTTATTTTATTTATTTGTGTTGCAATGTGATGCAGCCTAAAAACGCAGCGCTGGATGGCTCTGAATATTCAGCGCTGCGTTGCCATGATGACATGACTCACCGCTGACGTCACGGCAGGATCCGGCCGCCGGTCGGCTCCATTCTGCGTTTGTCGCACCTCCTCCTCCTCCTCCTCCTCCTCCTCTTCCTCCTCCTCCTCCTCCTCCTCCTCTTCCTCTTCCTCCTCCTCCTCCTCCTCTCTGCGGCGCTGCAGCAGGAGCCCGGCGGCTCCTTAAAGCCCAACGACCGTCCTGATCAATGCGTCTGAGAGACGGCAGCAGGCGGTCAGATGGAAACAAGCTTTTCAGGCCAGATTCATCCTCCACTCGCCTGATTCTCCGCGTGTTCTCCTGGTTCTGCAGCCTCGCCCGTCTCAGATCAACAGAACCTTTCCCAGTAAAATGCATTCAATCGTCCGTCTGCGTTTCACAGCAACAGGAGGAACAGCAGGCCTGCTTCACCCACTGAAACACGTTTTATTCTTTTCTTTTCCTGCTGAAAATGACGTTTGTTGACATTAAGCAAAGTTTTTATCCTAGAAAATAGTCTGACTTTGTCCATCATGGAGTTTAAAATAAAGATTAGAGGGATTTTGTAAAACCGTACCTCATTAATAAATATATAAGTATCTTAATTTGACAGGAAGTTTTTGGTATGAATTAGAAATACGAGAAATATCTGTTTGCTGATTTTTTTTTTCACCTAATTTGGACCAGCAGCTGAATCCGACGTTTTCATCTGATGTTGGAGACTCCCAGCAAACTTAATCAGATGCTGATGATGCTTTTTTCCACTTAAATAATTTATTTTTATTTCTCCCAGGGGTACCTGCGTGCTGCATACATGTGGCTACCTTTCAGCATTTCCAGGCCTGCAGCGCAGCTACAGGTTGCTTACAGATGCAGCTGATGACAGATTAAAATTACTTTATACTAAGTTTGTTTCTCATCTGCTCTTGTATTGCTTGATTTCGGGGAAATGATGTGTTGCTCTTTGAGATCTTCTCACCTGCTTCGTGCTGTCGGACAGGTGCTGCTTCATCGCTTTCTTGTTTCCAGCAGTCTGGGAGTAACCAGCCGCGACTGGGGAGAAGGAAACCAAAGCTCAGATGTGACAAAAACTGTTAATTAATGATTCAACGGGAGGCGGAAAATCCCTTTTTTCACTTAAGATCCGGTTGATTTGGAGATCTTTTATCCCTTTAAAACTGAGACTGCTGTTTGTTTTTACTCAGATTATTTTTGCCTGGTATTAAAATGAGTTTGATGATCTAAAACATTTAAAAGCAGAATAGAACAACAAATCTATCAGTAGGTAAATACTTTCTCACAGCCCTGTAACTTTGTTTTTTTTTATAGAATACTCTTGGAATACTGACACATGAGTCTCTGCTAAGGCACACCACTAATAATCACATTAAACACTAATTTGGTGCAGGTGTTCTGATTCTGATGTTCAGGTGATTTTGAGGTGTTTAAAGATCAAAAATGCAGGAACTACAACCTGCAACCCTTGTAAAGTGTAAATACAGGTATAAAGAGGATAAAAAGGATAAAATGAGACGTGTTATAAAAGACGTTGACCCCTGGAGGGATCCTACCATCACCGTGTCTGCGGAGCTTCCCTCACCGTCGGGTGCTTCTGTAACTGCCTGTAACGGCCTCATGACCTTCTGGGCGCTCGGCTGTTTTTGTCAGCGGTTCTGTTTTAGTCCGGGGTCCAAACCTGAGCCAGACCTCATCTGCAGAATCCAAGCTGAGCTGGAGGAACCTGTTGGTTGCCTTTAAAACGGCTCAGGTCACATTTTACTCCTCCCGTTTTTAAAAGAATGTGACTCAACACGGTGAATGCATGTTTTTAATGTATTTTGTTGTTATAATTACTGGCGTGGCCCTTTGTGGCTCGACTGACAGGTTTGGTGGCGTGAACTTCAGCCACCCAAGGCCTGCCCGGACTTGACATTTTACCCGTCAGAAGGTTCTGCAGATCATCTGCTTTGTATCGAGGTTTATTGGCTGAGGGTGGACTCTCTACACCGTTGCTCTGAAAGCAGCCTGATAACGACCGGACCACTTCAGCCTGAAACACCACAGTCGCCTCTTTTCTATTCACTTCCAAATGTCCTGGAACCAGTTTCACACTTGATTCAATCAGACCTTGAATACGCGCCTGCCGGGTCTCACAAAAGCTGCCAGATAAACCGTCTCAGTCTTTGTCTCAGTGTGCTTGAATGCAAATCTATCTCGTCTGAATTAATCCAATCGGGTGGAAGAGTCGTTCCTCCCAGTGATACCAGTGGGTGCAGCAGGACGGGGTCTCTCTGCAGGATGTGTGGTTCAAACCAGTCTGAAAGCTGGTAAATCTAAAATAGTTCTGTAAAAAATTCTCAGTTTATTTACCTGAATCATGACGATCATAATCCCAATCAGATGTGCATCCCTGGATGACAGAAAATAACCAAATTAAAATAATAAACTTAGTATTTCACATTGAACAAGCATACTTGGGTATAGAAACCTGCATAAAAGATGAGCATGGTATCCCTGCAAAGCACAAATCAGTACATTTTTCAGCAAAAAGCGTGTATTTTTTCCTCTTTGTTTAACTTTGCACAAGTTATTTATGAAAATATTCAGATTTCAAGGAGTATGGGGTTATATATCACTGACTGGTATATTTATATGGGTAGTTTTGTCATACTTTAGCATGAAAGAACATTTGCAGTTGTCTTGACAGCATTTTTACTCTTTGTTAGGCTAAAAATATGGCTTCCAGTTTTTATTCAAAGTGTGATCTTACTTGGATGGAGATAATCATCCCCATAATTTCTAGTGTGCCTGCAAGACATAAATCACTTATTGTTCTTTCTGAACAATAATTACACTAGAAAAGTATTTTCTCTATTATTTGAATAATTTGTGTTGTTATGTTGTTCTGTAACATACTAATTGGTCAAATATTATGAAAGATAAATCTTTTTTCGAAAAAACGAGATTTTTCCTTGTTACGTTACTTTGTTTTGTTCAGAAACTGATTTTTAGATACAGATAGCTGGATGGATAGATGAGTGGGTGGATGGATGGATGGATGGATGATGGAGGATGGATTGCATGGATGGATGGATGGATGGATGGGTGGATGGATGGATGAACAGATAGCTGGATGGATGGATGAACAGATAGCTGGATGGATGGATGGATGGATGGATGGATGAACAGATAGCTGGATGAATGGATGGATGGATGGATGGATGGGTGGATGGATGGATGGATGGATGGATGGATGGATGGATGGATGGATGGATGAACAGATAGCTGGAAGGATGGATGGGTGGATGGAGGGAGGGATGAAGTCATGCCTCTGCACTAAACAAATCATTCAATTAGAGTGAAAATGAAAACCACATCTTTTTATATCAAAGAAGTGCTTCTCTGTATGACTTCTGTGCTTACAAAAAAAACAAACCTTTATCAAACAGACTGAGTTTAAACATGTAATTATTGAAGCAAACTGGGTGTTTTACACATATTTTGACTTGAAGATAGAACAGCAGGGCTTTTCTTGTCTTGATACAAGATATTTATATTTTTACAAATTGAAAAACAAGAAAAAAATGTCTCCTTGTTTAATTAAGAGTTTAAGTCCTGGCATGAAGAGCATCCTGTAACATGTTTTGTCTCTGAAAGACACATATCAGCTGTTTTCTCATGAATAAATGGTATTCTTCTCCGCATGACTTTGCATGAGTTCTGTATAAACAATGTTCCACTAATATGCAGTTAAGGTTTTTTTTATCAGGATGAATAAAATGGAAAATATTTTTAAGTTTTAAAACAAGCAGAGATTAAATACCAGCTTGGTTAAACTATTTAGATTGAAAATGTGGACATAATTAAACTCCAGATTTAGGTATCATGAGCCGCTACATGTTTTTGTTTTCTGCATGATTTCAGGTACTTGATTTATAAAACCTGCTTTAAACTTGAAATCACTTTAGTTAAGCAGCTCTTCAACTCTGATGGGGTCTTAAAGTCTTAAAATTAAGCAAAATTGGTACTCCCATACCAGTGAACGGCTATTGTTTTTGATGCTATCCTGTCTGGCGTGATAAAGCTTTGTGAAACGTCTAACTTCTCCGATGACTTTACTAAACCTGGACCCTGCTGACACTAATGTACGAGATTACAGAGACTGGACTGCAGAGAACAGGCAGATAGTTTAACACTAATGTTGGTCGGATCTGTTTTTCCACTAGAAAGAGAAATACCGACTTGTTTTCAGAAGGACATCGTCTCTGATCCTAATGTAGTTAATTACTGGAATAACTTCTTTCCAGACCTGAACTGGAAAAAAATCTGGTGCCTTTCCTCTAATCATCTGATTATCAATAAGGCTGAGTGAGCCATTTGCTTCTATTGCTGCCAGCTTTTTCTACAGCGATACAAAAAGGACATCGACATGAAGAAGATCTGCGTCATTTATTCTGGTTTGTGCATTCATTTCCCAAAGCATTCCCCTCGTCTGTGTAAATGTGCAGTTTGCATTTTCTTATCTGTTAAATAATGGACCTGTAATTTCATAATCTGTAACATATCCTACTTGAATTTTCTGTCATCAGTCATCATATTACTTGCCAAATATCACATATGAATCCAGTATTTCCAATCAAGAATTTCTTCTAACAAATATATTCTGACAATAGAACAGTTTAGAGTTGTATAAACTAATATATTTACTTATATTCTTACGTGTATCTGCTATTTAATCCCCTGGCAGTATTTGTATTCCTATGTTCTTTCATCGTGTCTGTGATAGAAACGTTGTTGTGTCGCCAAAAGGCATAGAATAACAAAATCAACTCATCCCCAGCTGATGAGACATCGCCATGCATGGTTTCTGCCCCTTCTCCTTCCGGCCGACGTGATGACGTCATGGCGAGGAATGCGCGTGATTTGCAGAGTTTTGCGCGGAAGGAGGATGACGGGAAGGCCAGGCCGCCTCCCAGTCCGTATAAAAGCTCCCAGTCCGACGCTTCTCTTCCTCTTTCTGTTACCTGGTTTAGGGGCAGCAGCGTCGGCCGTGAAAACCCAGAAACACCGGTACGTCCAGCTCCTATTCATCCATTCGTTAGCCAGAAATCACGGCTCCAGCTTTGAAGCTGCGCCCTGGCCTTTTAATATATCCGGAAAATGATGTCTGTTAACTTTTTATTACCGTCGGTATATCTCCTTAACGGTTATGTAACGTGACCGTAACCCGTGAATTGTTTCGCAGATAACTACCCAGTTAATGTTAATGGTTGGGAGGAAAAATGTAGTTTTAATCGCTTCGGTATTTGTCGAAAGGGGTTTTTATTCCCTCGTTATGTTTTATAAAGGCGTAGTTTTTAGAGAAATGCGCTGTGAATGGGAGGCTAGGTGGAGGAAAGGAACAAAGGAGGCTAGGATAGCCACACATCCGAGGATGCTTGACTGGCATCTGGTCCCTCTCCTCCCGGCAACAACTGGACCTGTTTCCCAGTAACAGGTGTCGGGAGTCTGGCTCCGGATGGGCTCTGGGTATTTGGAGGTCGGTGTAACTTTATCCGACGTGGCCCAGGCGGTAACACGTGTCTCGGGCTGGCCTGGGGCCCGCTGCGGCCTAGCAGCCTCCGCCTCTTTACCGCTCCGAACCGATTCAGTCACAAAACGGCATTATATGCATTATATTGTAAAAAATACTGTTTATGACGGCGGTTTTTCACGAGGCCCTGATTTAAACGCTCCATTACCGGAGCATATTATTGCGTGTTGGCCGGTTAAGACCGGCTTAAGCCTGTTTAACGTCGACCAACGCCTCCATGTTGGCTCTTTTTTTTAGCTACAAGCTCCTTCATCGCACATTTTAAAACTGAAATGTTTGGTTTGGTTGTTCGCTTCCGACAGAAACTAAGACAATGGGAAAGGAAAAGACCCACATCAACATCGTGGTCATTGGCCATGTCGACTCCGGCAAGTCCACCTCCACCGGCCACCTGATCTACAAGTGCGGCGGGATCGACAAGAGAACCATCGAGAAGTTCGAGAAGGAAGCCGCCGAGGTGAGAAAGCGGGGCTCATTTTGTTTTTATCCAACTTTTACAGCCGTTTCGGCCACGTCCAAGATGGCGGCGTCGGCGTGCCCAACTGCCCGGCACGAGGGTGTAGTTGTAGCCGTGTGCGCGCACGCGGGGTGGGGCCTGCCGGCGGGAACGGCTAATGGTGACGGTGCATTTTATTCAGAGCAGGCCTCAGGCCCTGCAGCACCCAGAGGCTCAAACATGAACCTTTTTATAACGATTTTGATACAGTTCAGTACAGAATGCTTTGGAATAATTTGGTTTTATATATTTTAAGTTAAATTTAATTGGCAGTACTGAAAATGTACTCCACTACTGGACATATGAACTGTTGTACGTTTGTCTGGTCCCACAGATGCCTGATTATTTAGGATTAAATATTAATTTCATACAGTTACAGCAAAAATTATTTTTATTTTATTGTGATTTTGTGCACATTGGATTTTGACTTAAAAGCTAAAGCAATCATGAAGCCCAGACATTTGGCAGGCTTATTTGGTTTATGTGAAATGGTTTCTTACATTAAATCATGTTTTTAAACTTCAGTTTAAAGGGTTTTATAAATGTTTTGTTTTTCTAATCAGTGATTTTGTGTTGTGTCAGATGGGAAAGGGCTCCTTCAAGTACGCCTGGGTGCTGGACAAGCTGAAGGCCGAGCGTGAGCGTGGTATCACCATCGACATCGCTCTGTGGAAGTTTGAGACCAGCAAGTACTATGTGACCATCATCGATGCTCCTGGACACAGGGACTTCATCAAGAACATGATCACCGGTACCTCCCAGGTAAGAAGCAGCAGCAGTAGCTCGTCCTATTTTTCTCGGTTTATTATCTGGACGGTTTTAATCTGAAGTGACTGATTCTTCCAGGCTGACTGCGCCGTCCTGATCGTCGCCGCCGGTGTCGGAGAGTTCGAGGCCGGTATCTCCAAGAACGGCCAGACCCGTGAGCACGCCCTGCTGGCCTTCACCCTGGGCGTGAAGCAGCTCATCGTCGGCGTCAACAAGATGGACTCCACCGAGCCGCCGTACAGCCAGGCCCGTTTTGAGGAAATCCAAAAGGAAGTGAGCACCTACATCAAGAAGATCGGCTACAACCCGGCCGCCG
The DNA here is from genome assembly GCF_011125445.2 of Fundulus heteroclitus. Taxonomy (NCBI): domain Eukaryota; kingdom Metazoa; phylum Chordata; class Actinopteri; order Cyprinodontiformes; family Fundulidae; genus Fundulus; species Fundulus heteroclitus. The sequence continues at coordinate 39,270,792 of NC_046373.1, forward strand.
TGGCCTTCGTCCCCATCTCCGGATGGCACGGAGACAACATGCTGGAGGCCAGCAGCAAGGTGAGACACGGGACCAGCTGGGTTTCTGAGGGTCCCCCCCCATCCTGCAGAGACTAACTCTTCCTCTACCTGCAGATGGGCTGGTTCAAAGGATGGAAGGTTGAGCGTAAGGAGGGCAACGCCAGCGGCACCACCCTCCTGGAGGCCCTGGACGCCATCCTGCCACCCTCCCGCCCCACAGACAAGCCCCTCCGTCTGCCCCTGCAGGACGTCTACAAAATCGGCGGTAAGCACGTCTGAACCGGTCAGTTTACCAGAACTGGACCTTCTGTGGTGTCTGATGCTCATGTCTCCCTCTCAGGTATCGGAACCGTCCCCGTGGGCCGTGTTGAGACCGGCGTCCTGAAGCCCGGCATGGTCGTCACCTTCGCTCCCCCCAACCTGACCACTGAGGTCAAGTCCGTGGAGATGCACCACGAGTCTCTGCCAGAGGCCGTGCCCGGCGACAACGTGGGCTTCAACGTCAAGAACGTCTCCGTGAAGGAAATCCGTCGTGGATACGTGGCCGGAGACAGCAAGAACGACCCGCCCAAGGCTGCTCAGAGCTTCAACGCTCAGGTTGGTGTCTCTGCTGGTGAAGGTCTGAAGGTTAGGAGTGAGCAGAGGTTCTAACTGTGCCTTGGTCCTCAGGTGATCATCCTTAACCACCCCGGTCAGATCAACCAGGGCTACGCCCCCGTGCTGGACTGCCACACCGCTCACATCGCCTGCAAGTTCAACGAGCTGATCGAGAAGATCGACCGTCGTTCTGGCAAGAAGCTGGAGGACAACCCCAAGTTTGTCAAGTCTGGAGACGCCGCCATCGTCAAGCTGATCCCCCAGAAGCCCATGGTGGTGGAGCCATTCTCCAACTACCCTCCCCTTGGTAAGTCTCTGCCTCAGCGGCATGAAGCTCTGCTCTGTAGATGTTTCCTCATCTAATGCCTCCTCACCTGCGTTCCAGGTCGCTTCGCTGTGCGTGACATGAGGCAGACCGTGGCTGTCGGCGTCATCAAGGCCGTGGACACCAAGGAGGTCTCCGGAAAGACGACCAAGGCTGCAGAGAAGGCCCAGAAGAAGAAATGAATGGACGTGCAGGACATCCAACAACCAGACGTGTGCCGGCAGCTGCGGGCCGCCCCCTCCCCCATCTACTCTCACCACCCTGGGTCATCTTCTCTGCTCAAGGACTGGCTTATGCTGATTAAAACCCATCGCAAAAGTTTCCGCAGGAAAAAAGAAACTCTGGCATTGTCGCCTGAATAAAAAAGACGGTGCCTGTTCTCTCTCTCAGTTCAGTTTGAGTTGGAAAATGGTTTAGAACTCCATCAATGTTAAAGAAAACAAACAAAACAAACACCAAATTGGAAAGAAAGCTGCTGGTAACCAATAAATGTTTCTGAAAAAATCGCAATTGGCTTGTCTGCGTCCTTCAGTCTGTAGGTTTTAATGCTGTAAATGCTGCAGCTGTTCATGGCGGTGCCTGGCTTCCCAGCCAATGGCGCCCCTCGCTTCAGTCCAGGGACCAACCAAGAAGCAGCGCTGCCCCCCCTCCCTGCGCCGTATAAAAGCCTGAGCACAGATCGGGTTCGGTCCTTTTTTGTCTCTTAACTCGGGCTTCTTGGTTGCTGGACTTGAGGTTGGTACAGGTTAATTTCTACAAGCATGCTGGGGGAAGAAATGGGGTTAAAGTTTCATTTATAACTTAAAATTAAGACAAATTACAGTGCTTTAATATCTGCTTCATGTAATATTGGGAGAGGGGGCAGCTGGTTTTAATTTAAATTATTTTCTAACTGATAATATTGACGTGTAGCCTGGAAAAATCTTACTGTAATAAGCTGGAAGGGAGAAATAAGCTTTTATCCTCGTGAACGCGCATGCCGGACAGCAGGCTTAGCATCGCGCGTTCACGTCACACAACATGGCGGCGGTGCGCAACATGGAGGACCGGCGCCCGCCGAGCACGTGCTGCGCGGTTCTCGGTGTCGTGAACGAGCACGGCCGGTTCCCTGAAACTGTGGAAATGGATCGGAACATTTTGGGCCGGTCTGCCATGCTGCGCAGTTATGAAGCCGCCATGATGTGATTCAGTGGAAAATGGGCCATTTTGATCAGTTTTTACAGCTCGGGAGGAATTTCGTGAGGCGCAGGGGCTCATGGGAGTTTAAAATAAGCGGCTGACGCCTCCGTCTGTTTGTAGCCGCTGATTAAAAATGGGAAAGGAGAAGACCCACATCAACATCGTGGTCATCGGCCACGTCGACTCCGGCAAGTCCACCACCACCGGACACCTGATCTACAAGTGCGGCGGGATCGACAAGAGAACCATCGAGAAGTTCGAGAAAGAGGCCGCTGAGGTTGGTTCCGGCAGGGTTCGGTTCTGGTGAGCCACAGAAAAGGCCCAGTTTGTGGCGAAACGCCTCCATCTAGTGGCCGAAAGGTGTACTGTGGCTAATGATGGCTTCAGTATTAAAGTTGTGAATTATAAGTAGAATCCTTTTTCCCTTGGATCCAAAAAAATCCCCGAGATAATCCACACATGCTAAAATTTTGATTTAAATATGACTCCTTAGGTTGTCTTTAACTTGCAAAGCAATTCGAGTACTGGCCCCTGACTGCTGGTAAAGAAAGGTAAAAATCTGACCCTCCAGTGGTCATTGTCACTTTTTAAGACTGTTGAATCCATTAATTTAATGGAACGTACTTGGTAAGCAATATTTTATACTACTTTTGATTTTATGACAGGGCTATAGGCATAAAGCAATTTAACCAGTTAATGACAATTTGCTTGAAGGAGCGTTTGTTTTTAAGTACTTGTTTTTGTTGCTGGGAATACAAAGACAATTATTTTGGACTAAAATTAACCAAAAAATAACCATTTGTTGTATTATGGCAACCCTCTATTGTGTAGAGCAGTGTTCAAACTTTTCACCTGTTCGGCCAAAAAAACGGAAATAAACAGCCAAAAATATTGTGATTTTCTTGCCCAACAGAATATAATTTAAAAATACTTGTATTATTTACTTATTTGAAATCAAAGCAATTATAAAAAGTGTGCTGATTAAAAGAGAAATGTTGTACAAAACATTCAGTTAAATATTCAATTGTAAGATTTTAACTTCTATAATTGCAGAAAATCACCACAGGGGCCACACTTTGGACCCCCCTGGTTTAGAGGGTAAAAAGAATTGGGAATTCTGGCCCAAACTCCTAAAGTTGCCACTGCTTTATATACAAGGTCAAGCTAAGCGCTTTGTGTTTAACGACAAAGACATAAAGACATTAAACATAATTCCTGATAAGTGATTAAACTACAAATTATACATAACATCTATGGAAAACTAATAAGATAAATTAAAACCTGTCATTTAAAGTTTGTTTAAAATGACTGTCAGTAAAAGTTTAACTGCTACAGGCAGACAAGGTGACGTTTAATCAGAGATTAATGATGTTACAAAGACAAAATAATAAAAAAACAGCCCAAGCCGGCCACTGTGGCGCCATCTTGTCTGGAAATATTATCAGCACAGCTTAATTGTTCCTGTGTTCAAGGTTTAGTCTGGAGGTTTTTATTCTAATATTCTTATCCAGTAGGTTGGAAGGTAGAAAACAATGTGAGCAAATCCCCCCATTCTTCATTTCCCAAATTCAGATCATCGAAAATGGTCCCAGTGTGACTTTTAATTCTCCTAAAACTGCAACATAGAAAGTCAGAATAAACATAGACTTTTAGTCAAGATGGCGACAGATTAACGCCTGCAGAAAACAAAGTATTCTTCTTTTATCGTCCTTCGCTTTTAATTTCGGTTTCATTGTAGAACTTTTACTCACAGAGTATTGTATTAGTATATAGAGAATAAACACAAAAAAAACGTTAAAGTTTTAAAAGGAGATGTTAGGGTTCAGATCCACAAGGACTTATTGAGTTCCTTATTTTATTGATATATTGTGTTTTATTAATAGTTTTGCAGAAAAAAGTTTAATTTTAAACATAAATATCTTTTTTTAAATCTAAGTTTTGTGGTTCTCAATCTCAACAGTCTGACTTTAACATTTTGGAGAAAAGTTTGAACATCTTTGTTTGGAGATTTTAGTCCAGTTGGGTTTTTATGCAGATTATCCAGAACTGTGAACAGGTCCAGTTCAAATCCATCCAATCAGAATCAAGAGAACATATATACGGTATAGACAAGAAAATCTAAAACGGGTCAAATGTCCCGAAAGATAAGAACCGTTAGTCTTAGTGAGAGTGTGAATAAATTTGAGCTGAGTGATAAATTAATCAGAGTCACATTTAAACCAAGTATTGCCGTTAAACATCCCAGAATCTTTATGTGCCAGTTTTTTTCTTCATGTATTTGTGCAACCAGATAAAAACTAACTCCTCATAAATGTGTCTGCCTCGCAGAGTCATCTAGTGACACCAAATAGGGTTTCTTGTAATAAATTATGTTTTTAAACTTCAGCTTTAACATTTAAAAGCTTTCTGGCATCCTTAGAGGTAATTTATTATGATTTTCTTTTTTTTTTAAATCATCAGTAATGATTTTGTGTTGTGTCAGATGGGAAAGGGCTCCTTCAAGTACGCCTGGGTGCTGGACAAGCTGAAGGCCGAGCGTGAGCGTGGTATCACCATCGACATCGCTCTGTGGAAGTTTGAGACCAGCAAGTACTACGTGACCATCATCGATGCTCCTGGACACAGGGACTTCATCAAGAACATGATCACTGGTACCTCCCAGGTAAGAAGCAGCAGCACTAGCTCGGCTTATTTTGCTCAGACTCTGGACCAGGGGTGTCAAACATACGGCCCGCGGGCTGGATCCGGCCCGCTGAACAATTTATTATTTTATTTTTTTATTTATTTATTTCCCCCACAGTGTCCTGTCTGGCAATGTGGCAATAAGATGCCACAAAGAGCTCATCAGATTTGACTTTCACAATTGGACAAGATAAAAGGAAGAGAATGATAAAACAATTATTGAAAAAAACATGTACTTTGTTTAATTGAAAATATGCAGTTCCTATATTGTCCACGAGGGGCGCTGTGTATTAATCAGCAGATTAAGCTTCAGGTGTGGAAAAATTTAAATCCTTTCTTAATTTTTATCTGTTTGATGTATTTCGTCATGCAGGACAGTGTTTTTAAATTCCAAAAAATGTGAATAAATGTTTTTCAACATTGTATAATCACTGTGATCAGTTCTTATGCATAATGCACAAGTAAATGTATTGTTGAAATTGCACATACTTTTCTTAAAAACTCTGAGCTTATTCATAATATATTGTGTAAAAGTGAAATTATTTTAATATAAAATAACAAGTCCACTTTTATTAGTTCTATTTAATCTTGCAATGAGTTTACTCGTGTGGCCCTCTTGAGATCAGATTAAGCTGAATGCGGCCCCTAAACCAAAATGAGTTTGACACCCCTGATCTGGACCGTTTTAATCTGAAGTGACTGATTCTTCCAGGCTGACTGCGCCGTCCTGATCGTCGCTGCCGGTGTCGGAGAGTTCGAGGCCGGTATCTCCAAGAACGGCCAGACCCGTGAGCACGCCCTGCTGGCCTACACCCTGGGCGTGAAGCAGCTCATCGTCGGCGTCAACAAGATGGACTCCACCGAGCCGCCATACAGCCAGAAGAGGTACGAGGAGATCACCAAGGAAGTGAGCGCCTACATCAAGAAGATCGGCTACAACCCCGCCACCGTGGCCTTCGTCCCCATCTCCGGATGGCACGGAGACAACATGCTGGAGGCCAGCGACAAGGTGAGCCCCCCCCATACCGTCCTGCACCTGCTGCCTCACCTGGTGGCGGCGCCCCCCCACGACTGACTCCTGTCTGCCGCCTGACAGATGGGCTGGTTCAAAGGCTGGAAGATCGAGCGCAAGGAGGGCGGAGCTACGGGCGTCACCCTGCTGGAGGCGCTGGACTCCATCCTGCCACCCAGCCGCCCCACAGACAAGCCGCTCCGCCTGCCGCTGCAGGACGTCTACAAGATCGGCGGTGAGTGGAAGCTGAGGGGCGCGTGAATATGTCAGCACGTATTAATGATTAAGAAGCTAAATTAGAACTTTATTACTGGCCACTGATCTCTATTCACTGGATGCTGATTGGCCGTATATAATACACGTTGCTGTGAAGCCGCCATATTGATACTCCATATTTTCCCCCAGTAACTAGGGAATATATGCGCTACAGCATCGAATAACGAGGATTTTATCATGTTCAGGGGGGGCTTAAAACGTTTAAAATGTCAAATGCCATATACTTTTATGTTATGTTCTAAAGCTATCAAGTACTAAGAAAATCATGTGCTGAAATATTCTGCATATTATTTATATACACACACACACACATATATATTTATATTTATATTTATATATATATATATATATATATATATATATATATATATATTAGGTCTGGGCAAGTTAACGCGTTAATTTTGCGTTAATTCATTAGACTATTAACGGCGATATTTATTTTATCGCGCATTAACGCATGTGGCTCACATGCTTTCAGTCAGTGTCAGTCAGCACGCGCGCTGACTGCAGCGCGCTGTCTCACGGCAGCACTCTGCTGCTCCCCCTCCCCTCTCGTACATGGCACGCAGGCTCAGCCTGGCCCGCCCACTCAGCTCTCACACAAACAGCTGAGAGAGACCGCAGCAGCGGAAAAACATGAACAGGGGCTTGGCTTTATTTTAATACTGTAAATGAAATCAAGCTGTATGTTTTGTAAAAAGCCGGTTAATTTTAGTGGAAACACAACAAATTTATCTAAGCACGTGAAAAAACATGAGCAAGAAAACATCGAGCCACAGAAACGGAGAGAGGAGACGAAACTTCTGTCATTGCCCCGACAGACCCACAGACGTCACTGACTGAGGCGTTTCAGTCCTCCAGGGAACATCCAGGTAGATCAGAGTGGTCATCTTCAGCAGCAGTTCATGTTAACTTTCAATGTAGATATTATCTATTATATGTTACTGGAGCCCACACATAACATGTAATTAACACCTTGAAAGAACCCAGTACATAAATTAAAAAGTGTTATTTAAGATAAGATAACATTAGCTAATCCTTTTTTTATCCCACGCCGGGGAAATTTATAGGATTAAAGCAACAGGCAGGTGCACACAACACAGACAAAATTACATAAGGATTGAAAGATATAAGAGGTGGATTAGCAAAAAAACACTGAAAATAACATTTTTGTTATTATTATTATTATTATTATTATTATTTAATTTTAATAATAAAATAAAAACCACAAAACCCAAAAGGTCAACAGTTTCATGATACATCAAGCTTAGGGATTGGCTAATATACAGCAGGTCAAAAAAGGCCATATTTTGGCTGCAGTGCTTGCTGTTCTCTTATGAAGAAAAGATCAACTAGTGCACTAAATTCAATAGATGGGTTGAAAATATCCAGTATAAAATAAGTGCTACAAATGTTACAACACTTTTGTTCATATGGCATATTTTATTAAAATAAAAGTGCTCTTTACACTACTTTTGAATTCATTCTTGGAGTTTGCACATACAATGCGATTAATCATGATTAATCGGGCAAATAATGCAATTAATCGCGATTAAAGATTTTAATCATTGCCCAGCCCTATATATATATACATATATATATATATATATATATATATATATATATATATATATATATATATATATATATATATATATATATATATATAAAATATGTATATGTGTGTATATATATAATATATACACACACACACACATACATATATATATGTGTGTGTGTCTATATATTATATATACACACATACATATATATATATGTGTGTATTTTTATATTACATAATTTCCTAGTAGTTGATAGTGTTAGTGCATCCACTGACTGTAGAATTACCTGTGAAACGTTTTCACACAGTCAGAAAACTGATTGTTGTTGCAACTAAATCCTATGGGATTCTGTGAGAGTAGAGAGTAGCAAGATGGCGGCCAGTGACTTCAGTTTTTTGGGCCTATCAGCACTCCAGAGAATAAATAGAGATCAGTGTTACTGGCCCACAGCTACGAACCCGCTCTATGAAGCAGGGGGGGGGGGGGGGGGGGCAATGAGACGGTTTTTCAAACCAGCAACCCACCACTTACAGGTTGTGGGTTGCTCCTAACTCCTAGCTCCCGCACCGCTGTCGCTTCTGTGTCTATAAATAACAGATTATTGTAGAAAACCTGCTACAGGCTGCTCTGGAGCTAAGATCGAGCAATATGTCATCTTTGGAGAAACAAAACATTTCAATTTAAAATTTCTAACATAAATACGGCTTCATTTCTAACATATAGTCATGGTTTCTAACAGCTAGAATATTTAAGCATTGCTTTTTTTTAACTATATAACATTAGTATAAATAGTTTTTTAGCCGGACTCGTACCGCCAGTCAACTTTTAACTATAGCTATGAACCTCATATGATAAAAATAATCTAAAGCCATTAATTTTTAACACAAACTTCAGTTTATCGTGCTCCTGGCTGCAGTTACAGACTGAACAGCAGGGGGTGCTGTTGTGCAGTTCTGCCAAAGGTTCCTCCATGCTGGAAATCTCCGTGGTGCTAATGTCCAGTCAGGCCGTCCTTGTAACACATGGGAACCTCTTTCTGTCTCCCAGGTATCGGAACCGTCCCCGTGGGCCGTGTTGAGACCGGCATCCTGAAGCCCGGCATGGTCGTCACCTTCGCTCCCCCCAACCTGACCACTGAGGTCAAGTCCGTGGAGATGCACCACGAGTCTCTACCCGAAGCTCTGCCCGGCGACAACGTGGGCTTCAACATCAAGAACGTCTCTGTGAAGGAAATCCGCCGTGGAAACGTGACCGGAGACAGCAAGAACGACCCGCCTCTGGCTGCAGAGAACTTCACCGCTCAGGTGAGCAGAACCTTCTGCACCGCCTCCAGAACTCCTCACCTGAATGCATCTTCCAGTCAGAAATCAAACTCCTCTGCTCTGGTGTTCGTCTGGAAAATGAAACGTGTCGCCACGTTCTGTCTCTTTAAACAGAATTCATTTACATTGAAAAATACAACGTAAAATATATAAACATTCCTTTACTTTGGTTCAAAACACCTCCAAATTAAAATCTAATTCAGTCATTAGACGACACGAGGAAGAAGGAAAAATACAGTAAACAGAACAAGATGATAATTCTATTGACAGTTATGTAGGAGATAAGAACTCATTCCTCATTAAATATGATCACATGCTCTTTAAATCCTTAAATCGCAGCCAAAACAAGCAGAAGTTTTGCTGTTTTTTTATGTTTCTGAGCCACAATTACAGTTAAGTTGGAGCTTTATGCAGCCTTTCGTCTGGGAGTTGACCTGAATTGAAAGACAATATATGGGATTCGAACCCAGGACCGTCTTGGGGCGCGCTTCCTTCAGCTGTGAACCTTAATGTGGTCAGCAGGTGGCAGTAGAGGCAGCAAAAACCCACTAAAACTGGATTTAGTCACATATAATGTTTTATTTTGGGGATTAATGGTGATTCTTTGTTCCTGTCGACGCTGGCAGCCATGTTTTTTTATCTAAAAATGTAGATTTATACAAAAGACCAGCAATGATTCATTACTATAAACAACAAAGTATCACAAAAGAGTGATTTCTATAATTAGACGATAATCAATCCATGTCTGATTGAATAAAAAACGTCCTGTAGGGCGGCCTCATGGTTTATCTGTCTAAGCACAGTGGAGGATCTGTGATGCTGAGGGCCTGTTTCTCTTCCAAAGACCCTGAGAAACCCCTTGAGCGCTTTTTATCAGCTTTTTTCTTCCAGTTTCAGATATTTCTTCTGCCATAAAAATTTAATAAATGGTTATTTTTTTCTACCAGGGGTGCCAACGTGTCTCTGTCCTCTAATTAGCTATTTAAGTCTTCACTTCATGCCAGAATCTATGTGCAGCTTGTCAGCCCTTCATGCTTAAATCGGCTTTATGCTTAAACTTCTGTAGAGGAGGTTTGGTGCTGCTGATGCAGACTGAACCCTGAAGCCACCAGAGAAATCTTCTGCTCTACTGGCTTAATATTAATTTCCTCTGGGGCTGGACGATAAACCGAATTAATCGATTAATTCGAATTTACAATTTTTTTAAGATGTAATTTTTGGAAAATCTGGATTTTATTTAGGAAGAGAATAGTAGCGAAGCTGAATATATGTTTAGGAAAATATATATTGTCAACATATTGTAAAGAGGAGATGTTTTTAACCTTAATATGAGCCACTTTAAATTATTCATTTACTTTTTTAAGTGAGTTTAAAGTTGCACCAGTGATGTGAAGCCTGTTCCTAGCTCATAGTGTAATATCACTACCAGCAAACATTTAGTTATATTTTTTATTGTTTACAACGGTAGGGCGGCTATCTTGTTTCACAGCTTGGATTTAGTTTCACTTTGAATTCAGGTTTAACTCCTTGATAAAATGCTTGAAATAAAAGCAAATTGTTATTTCTTTTTGTTGTTAATTTCTTGGAGGTTTTTAAATCCTTTCTAAAAACACATTTCTTTTCCCTGGCTTTTGATCAATTCTAAGTGTACATTTGGCAAAATTATATTTTATTTTAACATTTATTTTTTTTAAATTGAAACATTTATCCTATTATATTTTATCTGCATTACATTTTTCTTTTTGCATTGTGTTTATGTATTTTAGTATTCAGTTTTTATCTTATACTCTGCAACTGTGATTTCTGTACAGCACTTTGGTCAACCCCGGTTGTTTTAAATGTGCTTTATAAATAAAGATTGAGTTGAGTTGAGTTTGTGAAACGAAAAGGAAAGAAAAAAATTTATTAATTGCATTTCATATGGCAAAATCTGAGATTTAATTTTTAAGCCATATCACCCGGGCCTAATTTCCACATTTAAAAAGTCCTCGTCTGTATCTTCGATATTTTTTCTGCTCCACCGGTTGATCTTAAATGTCGTCCGCAGGTCATCATCCTGAACCACCCCGGCCAGATCGCCCAGGGCTACGCCCCCGTGCTGGACTGCCACACCGCTCACATCGCCTGCAAGTTCAGCGAGCTCAAGGAGAAGATCGACCGCCGTTCCGGCAAGAAGCTGGAGGACAACCCCAAGGCTCTGAAGTCTGGAGACGCCGCCATCATCACCATGGTGCCCGGGAAACCCATGTGTGTCGAGAGCTTCTCCCAGTATCCCCCGCTGGGTGAGTGAAGCCCTCTGGTGGTTAAACTTCTACAGTAGTGAAAGGAGCTATAAGTAATACTGACACCTTGTGGCTCACATCGGTACAACAGTCAGCCAATCACAACAATCTAATACGCCGTTTTTAAACGGTGTGTTGCTGTTGTGAATCTTTTGGTGAGATTAAACACCAAATGCTGCGCTCTGTTTTGGGAACCATGGGAACTCTCATGTAATTGGCTCATGAACCAGGAAGTAAACACAGGCTACACTCTGAACAGAAGTAGTTACGCACCGTAACTCTAGGTTTGAAAGGAGAAAAATGCGACTAAGACACAGTTAATGGAGAGGACCGACTGTTTCTAAGGGAATGTTACTTTGGAACGATTTAGGTTGGTTTTACAGTAGGGCTGGATGATATAGAAAAAAAGCATATCGATAAAGTAGAAATCATATTGATCGATATTGATAAATGTCAACAAATTAAAACATATATTAGAATTGCAGCCCTAGCCATTTTAAACTGTTGCTGAATGACCTGTCTTTATATACAAAACACACTAAATTCAAACTCAACCAACTTGTTCAACCAATCTTTCAAAAAAGCACATTTTTTTAATAAAGAGAAAAGAATATGCCATTTCTGAACTCTATGAAGTGGCGGAGCTTGGTTCCTGGGTCTGCGTTGTGATTGGTTGGGAGGATGTAATGATGTAATATTAACCTACACGATAGGCTAGAGTGCAAAAGGAAGGAAAACTGTTATTCTATTGAACTTTTTATAGACCCTTTTTTATTGTTATTGAATTATCGTCCAGCCCTATTTTACAGTAAATATCTGACTTATAGCTCCTTTAAAGATCGTAAGCAGCAAACATTTCCTCACACACAAGCGGGCGAAGCGACGTCGTCCCTCTCTGATACGTCTCCTCCCCTCAGGTCGCTTTGCCGTCCGCGACATGAGGCAGACGGTGGCCGTCGGCGTCATCAAGACCGTGGAGAAGAAGGCGCCCTCGGGCGGAAAGGTCACCAAGTCTGCACAGAAGGCCGAGAAGAAGAAATGAATCTTCATGCAAGACGTCCAGCAGAAAGTGGCGCCTCAGCTTTTGCCGTCTGCTCCTCACCACCCGACGCCTTCTTCTCTCAGGCACAGATCTCTACTCAAGGACTGTCTTATGCTGATTAAAGCCCATCGCAAAAGTTTCCGCAGGAAAGGAGGCTGCTCTGCCTTCAACTGGAAGCTCTGGTGTTAGCTAAGATGAAAACAATAAAAGCCTCGCAGAATCAATGACATTTCTCCTGGTTTTTTTTTCTGCTTCTTCTCTTAAATCTGTTAGTTTTATGTGTTCACCTCAAGAGTTTTTAATTCTTGTTTTAATTGAACAAACAAATAGAAGCTTTGAAGTAACAGAAGTTGCTCTGATTCTGTCATCAAACAGACCAAAGCAGAATAAGTTGATGCTAACTTTGCTTTTATGGAAAGGTGGATTCCTATTTAAGGCTTTATTTTTATTTTTTATTTAAAAATTCATTCATTGTGTTCAAACAAAACAATTAAACATAAAAACAACGAAATGGAGCAGAAAGAAGAATAATCTTATGTTATCTGCCCCCTTCACCTAAAGCAATATATTTACAAAAAACTTAAATTACAACACAGTTTAGAGTCTTAACCCGTAAGTTCGAGACAGATTCTAGCTGATTTTCTTTCTTCTATAAACGCATATTAGCTACTTAGAAACATTTGCCTTCTTAGTTCATTCAGAAGACGTCTTTGCAGCTTTAAATTATTTTGTGATTTAATTTCTTATCAGGTTTATAACCTTAAAACTAACCAGACTGGGTAAACACTAACAGCACGGAAGGAATAGAAATATAAGGGTTAGGGTGAAAAAAGCAATATATCGTCTGCATAAAATAAAGCTTAATGCTCTTTACCTCCTTAACCGGTAGCCACTGGCGGTAAAGGAGCCATTAGGTTTTAGGCCGACTGTTCTGGGATTTAATACCATGAATGTTGCCACAGTGACTGAGGGATATTTACCCTGCGGTCTAATAAAATAAAGAAAAGTTTAGATTTTTAATCATTAGTGTAGACAGAAGAAACAGAGAGTAAAAAAAAAAAAAAATCCTTAATCCATGCTGTTAGATTTGGACCAAAACCAAATCATTAAAGGAAATAACAGGTTCTGGTTTGACATTAGAGGTTCCGTGGAGAACCTGGGGAGACGTAGAAAATCTCAATTTTATCAATTTTGTCAGTATATGTGGTCAGAAGATGTATAAATTCTGTCTGGAGGAGGGATTACTGCAGAGTCAATGACCTCAGATAGAAAATGTTTTACCAAGTTTCATCAAACATAAACTGACTTCTACCATATTGTGTTATAATTTGGGGTTTATATGTTAATAAATGTGGATTTTTCTGTGTGATTACAGTCATTGTGAGTGGAAAAGTGCTATACAAGTTCAGTCCATTTACCATAAGAAATTGTCCCACTATAGGGAAATTCAGGCGTGACCAAAGCAGAGACAGACAGAGTTACACACAATTTATAGTGATGAAAACAACAAACTAATCTAATCTAAAGGTAGTTCTACAGCAGCAGAGGATGAGCTTTACCAGAAAGACCAGAATAAAATACCAGAGTATTGCACAATTATTATTATATTATTATTATTATTATTGATAGTTTGGCATACTTTGGTAAAAAAGATGAAATATTCAAATTAAACAGGGGAAAATCTCCAGCCAGTTTACAGACGATATGAGATGAAATGCAATATGGATGTTAGTCCAGCAGCATCTCAGAGACGATGTAAATGATTCATTATCAGATCAGAACCCGTGAAACCATTAGCATGTTGTAAAGAGTTATTGAGTCTGCGGTGAGCAGCCGGGAGGAAGGACCTGTGCAAGCGCTGCTTAGTGATTATATTACAAACAAGCTGCAAGTGCAGCCCTGCCTTTTTCTGTCCAGAAAATACTAAATCATTCCGTGACTGCAGCGCCCCCTGCTGTTTGGTCAGTAGTATGATGAATGCTACTAATAAACTCAAGAAGTACAAAACTTAATGTAACTGAAGTTTGTTGATGGCTTCATATTGTTTTTGCCATGTTAGGCTCATAGCTAGTTAAAAGTAACGTCCCATGTTTCCAGAGAGAGAATGATCTGTGTTGTTTCATCCTTTGTTTTGACTGCAGGTGCATTTTGGGCTATATTGCTGTTAATATTATATAGTAAAAAAAATAAAATAAAATAAAATTATATATATATATATATATATATATATATATATATATATATATATATGTATGTATATCTGTGTGTGTGTGTGTGAACTGAGTGAACTGAGCAGTGTGTAAACTGCTCAAAAATAAATAAAGGGAACACTAAAATAACACACCCTAGATCTGAATGGATGAAATGTTCTTATTAAATATGTTATTCTTTACATAGTTGAATGTGCTGACAACAAAAATCACACAAAAGTTAATGATGGAAATCAAATTTATTAACCCATGGGGTTAATAAATGTATTATTTATTATGTGGATTTGGAGCCACACTCAAAGTTAAAGTAGAAAAACACACTACAGGATCCAGCTTTGATGTCCTTAAAACAGGTCAAAACGAGGCACAGTAGCGTGTTTATCCTCCACCTGTCTGTATGACCTCCCTACAACACCTGGGTTATGCTCCTGATGAGGTGGAGGATGGTCTCCTGAGGGATCTCCTCCCAGACGTGGACTAACTCATCCACCAACTGCTGGACAGTCTGTGGTGCAACGAGGCGTTGGTGGATGGAGACATGATGTCCCAGATGTGCTCAGTAGGATTCAGGTCTGGGTAACGGGGGGGGGGGGGGGGGGGGGTTGTTGGGCATGTCTACATTAGGAGGAACCCAGGGCCAACCACACCAGCAGATGGTCTCACAATGGGTCTGAGGATCTCATCTCTGTACCTCATGGCGGTCAGACACATGGAGGCTGTAGGCCCCCCAAAGAAAAACTGAAAATATTACATAAAGGCTGAGCTATGAGATCTGCTGAGATCTTAAGAAGCCTGCCATCCATTGATAGTTCAAAGCAGCTTTTCCATATATTTTTCTGTTATTGCTATTAATATGAAATGATGGCTGTTACCTGGGGCATATCATCTCTAATCCCATTCACCTTTCCCAAGTAGTAGTTATTTAAGTAAGTTGCTATTTCACTCATTTGAATGTTTGGGGACGTTTTATTCACTGTACCTCATTCATTTATTGTTCTCCATAGTTTTTTCACCATTTTTTAGACTTAGACTTAGACAACTTTATTTATCATTTTGTATGCACAGAGTGCATACAGAACAAATATTCGTTTGCATACAGCTTGAAAAATCACAGTAAATTACAGGATAAGGTGCAGCGGTGATTTTTTGTAAACAATTGAAATGTAAACAATCTCAACAACGTAAACAATGCAGGGGAAATAGACAGTGTGCGATTTCTCAGTGTACAGGTGAGTATTATTAAAAACTGTGTAGTTTACGAATGTGGTACAGAGTCCATACTACACTGTTCAAGTTATGTTTGATCATATTGCTTTTTCTTTTGCCTGTTTAATTTAATTTAATTATACATTTTCCAATCTGCAGCATTACCTGAAAATAGCAGAAACTCTTTTCAATTAACTCCTGTTTTTCTTTCAATTTCTTAAGTGATCATCCAGCCAAGGAGACCTGGTTGTTGGAGTCAAAGATTCTTTATTGTTACCGTGTGTTAAAGTGGTGAAATTCTTTTCAGGATACTCCGGCATAGAGTACATACAACAAAGAACATGCAATAAACAATGTGTACAGTTTTTCTTTTTTACATTAGATTGTAAGGGATTAAGCGGGTCAGAAAATGGATGAATGGATGTGCAAAGATAAAGAAGATAGAAAAGGTATAAAAAAAGTTTATATCAGTCTGAGGGCTTTGGTATCAGTCAAAAGTTGCTCTCAAAGGACGATTGATCCCACTCTTCAGCCCTGATGATGTTTTTGAGCAGAACCAAGAGGAAGCGTTCTCCTTTAAAGAAGCCACCCACACATGGATCAGATCAGGAGACTCAGCTCAGCGTTTATTCTCCAGACAATCCAGCAATCAGGTTAAGGATCCATCAGAGAAAATAACTTTGCTCTCCATTCTTGATCTTCCTCAAGACGTTCAGTCTGTTCTTGTTTTGCTTTTTTTGATAAAGGTTTCTTCTTTGTTTTTTGCTCCTCTTGTCTTAATCATCCTGATATGCAGATATTCTCTGCAGGGTGATGTTGCTGCACGCTTTTCTTTGAAAGTATTCATTACTAAAGCAATGATTTCAGCACATTGTCGGGCCTCTGTCATAGATTTGCTGCATTTATTTATAAATATTTCAAATGTTAATATTAAAGTCATAGCTACTCACTTTTGATCTGCTGTTAGGTAACCACATTCTGCTTCATGTATGCTCTAATTAACATAATCATAATAATTAGCATTATTATGTTCATGAATCATCTGTACATGAATCATCATTTGCCACCTCAATTTATGGCTTTGTACATTTAATATTTACTCGTTTAGATGTACAATCCTATTCTTGTAGGAAATGTTGACATCTGGCCCTGATGTGTTTTGTAAGTGACTTTACAGTTGAAAGTTTTTGTGTAATAATAATAATAATAATAATAATAATAATAATACCTTTATATCATAATAATAATAATAATAATTATTATTATTATTATTATTAATAATAATAATACCTTTATATAATAATAATAATAATAATAATAATAATAATAATAATAATAATAATAATAATAATACGACTACTGCTAATATTATCTTGAAGCTGTCATTATGCATCTTAATAATATATTGAACAATAACCAAACTAAATTAGACTTATGATAAAATTGTGTAATGTGGATTTAAACGCCAGCCATTTAAACTGTTGCGGTCGATGCTTTGAGCGGAACCTACGCGTTTCTTCACCTAATTTCCGGGGAATCAGTTTGAGGTAACACAGTCGTCTATAAATCCATCCCACCGGAAATGTCTCGTCCTCTTCAAGTGATCCAACATGGCGGTGAGTGTAATGTCGCATTGAACTCGCACGTAGTCGCGGTGTAAATCCGCAATCATCGGCGCTCCGGAGCCGTTTTGGCGGCCGTTGGTCGTTCGGAGACACGGACTGACAGTTTGACTTTTTATCTGCAGCTGAATTTATCCGATAAGCGCCATAAATTTAAGTTAAATCAGTTAAAGTGATGCTAACAGGCTAGCCTGTGGAAACTGACCTCCGTTGACGGTAGTTTAGTTTAACAAGCTGCTGGAGGTGTTTAAACGCAGCAGAGGTTGTCTCCGCAGTGTTCAGTGAATTTTTACGGTGTGAATTTCTTAGTTTTGGCTCGTATCTGCGGTTCGGGTTGATGCTAACGGTAACCGGGAATGTGTCCGGGCATGTTCCGCCGGCGTGTGTTCCTGACAGCCCGTTTCTGGGAGCTGTTCCGGTTTATGGTCAGATGAGGAGGAGCAGGTCGGCTTGGCTCGGTCCGCAGGTCCAAACGGACCGGCAGCTGTCAGCCCGGTTCCGCTGTGTCCTAACCCGTCCTCCGTTTCTCTGCAGGACCAGGGCGAGAAGAAGGAGAACCCCATGAGGGAGCTCCGCATCAGGAAGCTCTGCCTGAACATCTGCGTGGGTGAGAGCGGAGACAGGCTGACCAGAGCCGCCAAGGTGCTGGAGCAGCTCACCGGACAGACCCCCGTCTTCTCCAAGGGTCAGTGTTTGGGTTCGGCCGGGCCGGGTCTATCATCCGGGCCGTGGTTCTGATTCTGGGCTCTACTTCTCTCTGCAGCCCGCTACACTGTGAGATCCTTCGGCATTCGCAGGAATGAAAAGATTGCTGTCCACTGCACCGTCCGTGGAGCCAAAGCAGAGGAGATCCTGGAGAAGGGACTGAAGGTGAGTTCTGCTCGTCAGAACCGGGCCGCTCTGGACGGGCTGGATGTCCAGAACCATGAGAAAAACGTCTCCTCCGGGTCATTTCATGGTGCCGGTTGGTTTAAATGTGATTTAGGACGCAGGTCTGTGGCGTGTATGGAGTCAATCTTGGTCCGTTATTGTGGCCAAAACACATATTTGGAAATTGAGATAAATAAAAAACTGCGATCCAGAAACAAAACTTTGAGAAACTTCTTAATCAAATTGGTTTGAGACCAATTTTTCTCTTTTCTAAGATTTTTTTATTTTTACAGATTTTTTGTTTTCAAGTTAAATGTTTTGAAATTTCTCTTTTTCAGACTAATCAGCAGTTTCCTAAAGCAGGTATGTTGATCTCAGGTGTTCTGCAGTCTGTCAGCTCCTCAGCAGAGCTGGACCTGCTGAGGCGGGTTACCTGACCCAGGTGTGTGGGACCCAACGCCTATGGAGTAAATTTAGTCCCATTATTGCTGCAAAGAACACGTTTTGTAACTAGACATCAGAAATAAAAATGCAATCCAGAAATTTAAACTTTGGAAAACCTCTTAATCAAAAAAGGTTTAGAGTAACTTTTGATTTTTTTTGATGCATTTTTTCCCTCAGATTTAACTTTTCAACAAAAAAATTAACTTTTTTCAGATTGTATATCTTTAAATTAAATCTTTTCAAATTACTCTTGTTCTAAATTGAGTTTTTACCAACTGCGTTCTCTTCGGATTGAGTTTGGCATTCTCTGCTCTTCTGGGGGCGGGTTTTCCTCTGGAGAGAAGAGCAAAGACTCATTTCTATTGGTCAGCACGGACGTTAGCAACGTTTTTATTGGTCAGTGTGCGTCAAGAGCGAGAAGAAAACGGTGTCGGTAAAACTCAATCTGAAAAAGACAAAGTTGAGAAAAAATAGACCTGAGGAAAAATATAAGTTTCTCTAAACCTTCTTTTGATTAAGTAGTTTTGTTAAGTTTAATTTAACGGAGCTAAATTCACTCCATAGTGTCGGGTAACTAACCCGCCTCACCAGGTCCAGTTCTGCTGAAGGACTCGGCCAAAGGTGCAGAACACCTGAGATGAAGATACCTGGTTTAGGAAATTGCTGATTAGCTCGTTGCTTGGTGAAAATTTCTCCAGCATTATGGAAAGTCACCGCCCACTCTACCTGGTTCTGGTTCTGTTGCAACTGCAAATATTTAAAATGTCTGAGGAGCTTTTAGCCATGAGCAGCAACAGGTGGGGGAGGGTCAATGCTGGTTAACCTCAGCTCCGCGTATGGTCCGGTTGGTGAGGCAGAACTGGAGGAACGGTTCTGGTTCAGGTTAACCCTAACAGAGCAGCCCGGTCCGGTTTCAGCAAAGTTCTGGAAAAAGTTTTCTCAGCTGGAAATGGGTCCGTTTAGCCTTATTGGACCTTTAATAAACGTTGGTTCAGGTTTGACTCAGTTCTGATCATTGGACTCTCTCCTTGATGATCAGAACCAGGCATGACCAGAACCATGGACCCTGAAAATGGTTCTGATGACGGGGGGGAAATGGAATTTTTATATTGATGATGTCACAGGAAGCATTTAAAGTTTGTTCCTTTGGACTCTGGCAGAACCTCGGTTTGTTTTTCAGCTGACGACATGTTCAGGTTCTGGTCGGGTTTTAGACCCGATAATTCTTCTGATCGGGTTTTAAGGCACCGTGTCTCTGGCTGGTACAGGCCTCTACGTTAAATATTACTGGGATTAAACGACGGAGGCAGAAATAATGACGTCTCGTGGTTCTGTCTCCCACGCGGTCCGTTTAAAAGTTCTGCCGGCGCTGCTTTCAGGTCCGGGAGTACGAGTTGAGGAAGAACAACTTCTCCGACACGGGGAACTTCGGCTTCGGCATCCAGGAGCACATCGATCTGGGCATCAAGTACGACCCCAGCATCGGCATCTACGGACTGGACTTCTACGTGGTGAGACTGGACCCTGTTCTGATCCGGGCCCGGTAGAACCAGCCGGGCTTCTGTACCTCTTTAACCCGTTTCTCCCCCCTCTGTGGTCCAGGTTCTGGGCCGACCCGGCTTCAGCATCGCCAACAAGAAGCGGAAACGGGGCCGCATCGGCGCCAAGCACCGCATCCGCAAAGAGGAGGCCATGCGCTGGTTCCAGCAGAAAGTAAGTCGGGCCGGCAGCTGAACTGGGATCGGACCGGGCCGGTACAGAACCGCTTTGGGTCTTTGTCTGGAGGCGTCTGACCCGGCTCCATTATGGGTCGCTAGCTCGGTTCTCTGTAGCCAGAGGGTCAGCTCAGAACCACGTGATCCAGACCCGGTTCTACAGGAAGTGATGGATGTGGTCCTGGAGGTCCGGTTGTCCTGTAGCTGTTTCCCTGGTCCAGTAAACCCGAGTCAGACGGCTGAATTAG
Source organism: Fundulus heteroclitus (assembly GCF_011125445.2). NCBI lineage: Eukaryota > Metazoa > Chordata > Actinopteri > Cyprinodontiformes > Fundulidae > Fundulus > Fundulus heteroclitus. The sequence goes on from NC_046373.1 coordinate 39,291,406, forward strand.
TGCCTCAGTCTGCAGCCGAGTTCTGCTGGTGACCCGATTATTGGACCGGCACCGATTTATTTCCTTTATTCCTACAAAACGGTTTCTGGACGCTGCTTCAGAACCAGAAATGGTCCAGTTTGCTGGTTCTGTTGGACCCGATAATAACGGGTTTGGGTCACTTTCACTGTAGTTTAATGAATTAAAAGCAGATTTTACGTCCGCCTCAGACTTTAAACGCCTCAAACTTTCCCAAAGCAGGTTTTAGATTTAACGTTTTAAGTTTAAATGTTTCCTGCATGCAGTGTTTTTAAAATGTTCGTGTTTCGGTGCCGGTGGTGAAGTTTGTTTAATGCAGCAAAGCCTTAAAGCCAGAGTTTAAACCTGGAGGGACCGGCACCTCTGTGCAGCCGAGTCGGACCACCGGGCCTCTGGATCGGTTCTCATGGTGCCGATAGTTGGAGCGTCTTTGTTAAAATGCTTTAATAATTTTATCTTAAGGACTAAAATGGATGAAAATGTGATCAGCTGGTCGTGTAGGAGCAGCGTTTTTGATCTGAAACTGTTTTTGTCTTCCAGTACGATGGCATCATCCTCCCCGGCAAGTAAAGGAGCTCCTCTTGGTCTTGTTTGTAACTACATAATAAAATGGTGGAAAAAAAAAAGTTTGTGTTAATGTGGTTTTTATATTTGAGTCTGTGAGCTGAAGCTCTGAAAACCAGACCAGCAGCTCTAAGGATCAGAACCTGGACCTTCAGCCCCACCAGGCGCAGCAAACCTGAACAAAGTCGCATTTATGACGTGTTGAAACACAGCAGGTTTAAAACCCTTATATTTATGACTAAGATGCACTGCAGTTTCCACTTATGTGATAATCCTGAAATATAAAAGGCATTCAGGATATTTACAGCTCCTATTAAAGGGTTAATTTCAGAAGCCAATACCTTTTTTTTATTTTATTTTATTTATTTATTTTTTTGTTTGTTTCAACACCTTGATCCTGATCTGATCCTGGGAAATAAAACTGGTCGCTCTCGTCTAGATCACATGTGTCAAACTCGTGAGCTGAGGGCTGAATTCAGCCCGTCAAGGTAACTTATCTGGTCCTGACAAAGTAGAGAAATATATAAGATAAGATGAGCTTTATTGATCTTTCTTTTAAGCTTTATTGACCCATCCTTTTTAAAGTGTATAAAGTGGCTAATGTTGATTTAACTAGTAAAAAAACATCCTGCCACTAGATGTCAGCTTTCCCTCAAATTAAAACCCCAAAATTTCCAATAAAGTGATGCTGAATGAGTTTGAAGTGTAACTCACCCCAATATCAACTTTTTTTTTTATAAACAAACTAAATTGGGCCTTATGGTGCTACTTTTTTTTTAATGTGCATTTTTTTTATACTTCTATGAAGTGAAATGTAATTATGAAATCAAGTATCTATAAAAGGAGCAACCGGCCCTTTTTAATGACTTCATGATGCCAAAGTGGCCGGCCCCATGTAGAAATGAGTCTGACACGCCTGCTGTAGAGAATAAAGTTCAGTTTAACTTTGCTTTAATCTGGGTTCTTTAACTTTAATTCTCATGATTTAATAATAAAATCCTGTTCATCCACCAGGGGGCGGTGTTGCCTCTAAGCCACCAGCGGTGGTTGGTTGTTTGGAGGCGAAACTGATATTTGATCCCAGAAATATGAACCATGAAATTCTGGAAGTTGGACAGAAAACTCTGCTTCAGTGGAAAAAAGCTTTTAATTCCCTTAAAAACTTGAGTTTACATCTTAAAGCGGAAACCTCGACCTGAGCAGCGTTGAGGCATTTCAGTTGGTTTGCTCACCTGAGGAGGAAGTTCGGCTCACTGTCCTGCATGAAACTGGAAAATGTTCTGGTGCAGGGAACCTTAAACCAGGATTTACTAATCAAGGCATTCACTGGCTAATTTAACATGGCTCTCCAAAATGAAAGTTTTCATGCCTCGGTTAAATTACTGGAAAATAACAAAGCCTTAAAGCTTTCAGATTTGATAGCTGTATACTTTAACTAAACCCCTGTGTTGCTTGTTTTATTTTCTTCTTTTTCCTTTTGTTGATTTTACTTTGACTGTTTAAGTTAAAAAAAATAAAAATAATTTGTCTTATAAAAACTGTTATGGATGGCATATGATCAATTTTACTTTTGCTGTTTTAGAAATGCACTTTGAATTTAATAAAAAGAAGAAAGAAAAAAAAAAGAATAAAACATGGCTCTCTGGTCATGTGACCCACAGTATCCCGATCACACCTTGTGTGTTACCTGTATGGTTGCTGCCCGTCTCCAGCAGCAAAGAGTCAGGGTCCATCTTGGACAGGTCACAGACAGCCATGCTCACAGCTAATTTAGAGACCAATTAATCTAATTCATGGTTTGTGATGAAACTGCAAAGTCCACACAGAAAGACCCCAGGATGGGATTTGAACCCAGGACCTTCTTGCTGCTAGGCAACAGAGACACTAACTGCACTGCTGTGGCAGACATTGTCACCTAATTAGATGTGTTTATAATATATTTAGCATAAGTGATTTATGCTGACAAAAACCATGTTTCTGGCTGAGAAATCAGCTACAATGCTGTGAAATAAACATATTTAAGCTTTCTCTCTTCTTTTTTTTTTTCTTACTAAGAATGTAATGTTTGTACATTGTGAGTGAAACCAAAGTCAATTTCCTTATTTGTTAAATCAGCAAGGCCGGTCTGCCTATAAATCAGACTCTAAATCTGAACAACGGCGGCTCACAAAGAGCCTACTTAACACAGAAAACAGGAGAATCGACATGTTTGGACCAGATTGTCTTTATTTAGTGAAACTCCACTAAAACATTTATTCAGATAAGTTACATCAGCGTTTTTAAAAGACTAATTTACCCCTCAGAGGGATGTAAGAATCTCATTGAAAGGTGTTTTAGTTCTTTCAGATTGAGATGATCTGATTTTAATCTTTATTTTTTCACGTTCGTGTTTAATATTCCACGTTGCGTCACATTAGATAAAACCATTAAGAGTTTTGTTCCTTGCTCAGGCATCCTAAAACAGCAGCAGATTCACAGTGATCTGTTCCAGCCTCTCCGTCCACCTGCTCCTCTCTTCTTCTTCTCTTCCTGCTTCCTCTCTAATCCAACCTCCACCTGGGACCCATCAGCTTCCTTTACTTTTCTGCTAAACACCACAGACAAACGAGCTTTTTGGGGCTCTGCTCCAACTGGAATCTAAGAGAGGCTCTTGATTTAACTTCAGGTTCTCTAGTTAATGTCCAGAAACAGCGTGGACTACACAGATAATCCGACTATCGAGTGTTAATCTATCGAGGGTCCAGATTAGGAAGCAGAGCTGTAATTTATCGCCTCTCTTCCACTCCCTGCTTGGAAACTGCGTCTAATTTATTACATTTAAAACCAACTCTTAAGGAGGGAAGCACAAAATAGTTTCTTTTTTTGATGAAATCAGGTTTACTGCTTATTTAAAAAAATAAAAATAAATTAAGCTACACACTGCAAAAACAAAACTAAAAATAAGTCAAGTTTTCTTGAAATTGGTGCATTTATCCTTGATTTTAGCAGGTATATAAGATAATTTGCCAATGGAATGAGAGTTTTACACTTAAAATAGGAACAACTCATCTCTATCATCTTATTTCAAATGCAGTATATCTAATTATCTCATTTTAGGGGTGAAAATACTCATTCCATTGGCAGATCGTCTTATTTACCTGCTAAAATCAAGGATAAATGCGCTAATTTCAAGAAGACTTGACTTGTTTTTAGTTCCGTTTTTGCAGTGCATTGTTCCAATAAAGGAATTCAGTGAAATGACCTGTTGTAGTTGCACTACTGGTATTTTTTGCAGGTTTTTAGAAAAGCTAATTTCCAGCTGAAGTCCTCGGACATGACTGACGTCCGGGTCGCCCTACGCCTTGGTGTTCTGCGCCACGGCGCTCTGGCTCTTGGCGGCCTGCTGCGGGTCTTCGTGGCCCGGCGTGTTGCGGTGCAGCTGGCGGCGCGGCGCGTGGCGCGGCGGCAGCGTCAGGCTGCAGCAGGACACCCCCACGGTGGGCTCCGGCAGGTCCTCCGCCTTGGACCAGCTGTCCGTGGCCGGGTCGTACCTCTGCACCGCCGCCTTGTAGCGCTTCTCCGCCTCGTTCCAGCCGCCCAGCAGGTACAGCTCGTCCCCCAGCAGCGAGAGGCCGGCGGTGCTCACGCCGAGCGGCAGGGGGGCCACCCGGCCCCACGAGCCGCTCTCCGGGGAGAACACCTCCACCAGGAGGACGTCCACCCGCTCGCCGGCAGGCCCCAGCTGGCTGCCGCCCACGACGTACACCTTCCCTCCCAGGGTGGCGGAGCAGTGCCAGCCGCGGGGCGTCTCCATGGGGGCCCGCTCGGTCCAGGCGTCGCTCTCGACGTCGTAGCAGGCCACCGACCGGGAGTAGGCGCAGCTGATGTAGCCGCCGGTCACCAGGATGTCGCCGGAGGGCAGGGTGGCGCTGGAGTGGCAGCAGCGCGGCACCTCCATGGGGGCTTTCATCTGCCAGGTGTTGGACGCCGGCAGGTAGCTCTCAGTGGTGGCCAGCAGGCCCTCCACGTTGCGCCCGCCGATGGCGAAGAGGCGGCCGCCGCTGGCTGACAGGGAGAAGTGCGTGCGGCGCTGACGCATGCTGGCCAGGTGCAGCCAGGTGTTGAAGCGAGGGTCGTACCTGTAGGACGGACGGAGGAGACAGAAATCAGACCTGTGGAGTTTCTGCGTGAGGCGGTGTGACCTTTATCTGATTGGTGGAACATGTAGAGAAAGAAACTGTGGACCTCAACACTTCCTGGGATAAACTCATCTGATAATAGCTGCTGTGAAGCAGAACTGACGTAGCCTTCATTCCTTTACTGTCTCCATCACAGTTCTCAGGACTTTCTGAAGGCGGTTCTTATAAAAGTCCAGTTCAGTATCTGATGCGTTAGTGTTTGAATTACTCAGTACAGACCATCTAACAAAGAACTGATCTTCTGGCTCTTTGTTGTTCTGAATTTCCTTCTGTTCCTTGCAGAAACTTGAAAGTAGGACCTACTGTTCGCCTGACGGAAATGTTTCTTTAATTTCTTCTTCCCTCTCATCCATTTCTACCAGGATTTCTCTCACTGCTATCTTCAAATGCAGTTAATTGCCCATTTTGTGACGCTTACCTCGACACAAACGAGCTTTTGTTGGAAGACTTTCCAAAAGGTTTAGGAGTTTGTTTATTAGAGTATTTGACAAGTTTAACTGAATTTTTCATTTGTGACGTCAGACAGTCATGTTAGACGGGACGATGTGGCTCATCCAAAAAGTACGTAGTCCTATTTATGTCAAAACCCCTATGCAGGCTAAGTTCCTCCCAGGTAAACATGTTCATCCATATCTCTGTTCACTTTGCTTTGTGCCCTCCTTAGAAAAGAAAGAGTCCTTCCCTTTACTGTTCTACAAAGATGGGACCATGAAACTATCCAAAGGATTAGGAATTCGTTTATCTGGATCTAAGGAACAAAGTCTCGATCCCTATGAACAACCCCAGACCATAATCCTCCCTCCACCAGACTTGCCTTGACACAGTCGGGTAAGTTCTGTTTTCCTGGTAAATGCCGACCAAAGACTCTTCTAACAGACATGGACGCGTGATTTGTAACTCCAGAGAATATTTCTCCACTGTTCTGAAGTCCAGCGACTCTTAATCTGAAGGCCACAGTCAGAGATCTTAAATATCCAACTACTCTGTTTCCAACTGCTCCCACTTTATGATATCAGTAAAAGCTGACGGTGGAATATTTAGTAGCAAACATTAAAAACATCAACTTATTGCACAGATGATGTTCCGTCCGGGAACCACATGAGGATTCACCAAACTCCTGACAGCGGCCGTTCTTTTACAAATGTTTTTAGGGGATATTTTTTATACCCTTTTTTTTTTACACAACTCTCTTGTAGAATGACAATTTATGCTGTTTTTATCGAAGGTGCCAAAAATGGGCAGATGGGCTCAAGACAGTGTTGTAGTCAAGTCACTATGCCTCGAGTCCGAGTCCAGGTTCGAGTCATTAAAAAAAAAATCGAGTCGAGTCCGAGTCAAGTCACTATTGATCAAGTTAACTCCAAGTTCCGCACTAAAGTAAGCAGAGCCTACATATTTTTAAACTAAAAAAAATCCACACTCCACCACATTGCACTAATAATTTAGATATTAAAATCATACACTAAATAATATTCTAATGACATATTAAAATTATAGCTTAATGATGTAAAAAAAAGTTGAGTCTTTTTCTCAATTTCCGAGTCAGAATGATCTGAATGTAGGAGTTCGAGTCCAAGTTCGAGTCATCAGTGTTCAAGTCCAAGTCAAGTCACGAGTCTCTAAATTTAGCTAATGACTCGGACTCGAGTTCGAGTCTCGGACTCGAGTACTACAACACTGGCTCAAGATGTCAAAGTTAAGCAGGCGATAAATAGGAAAACATTCCTCTGGAACTAAAAAGGTGCAACGCGAGTCTCGAACTGATGATCAAGACCAGATAGAAGAGATCAATGTGTGGCCGTCAGATCGGGGTTTTGTTCCTGCTAAGCTAAACTAAGCTAAGCTAAGATAAGCTAAGCTAAGCTAAGCTACGCTACCTGCTGAGCGTGCTGACGGCGTGTTTGGCCTGATTGCGCGCGTCGTTCTGGTCCTCCCCTCCGGCCACGTACAGGAAGCCGTCCATGACCGCCACGCACTGGTTGAAGCTCTTGGCGGGAAGCTGGGTCAGGTGGCGCCAGGTGGCTCCTCCTTCACGAGGGTCCCTCCACAGCACCTGCGTGGCAAGGTCAAAGATCAGCCAGAGCTTAGGTAATCAGCGGCGCTGCTGTCGCGTCTGCACTCGCCTCGCGGCTCAGAGCCCTCTCGGTGAGGGACGGACGTCCTCCGACGGTGAGCAGCGTCTGCTGGGCCCCCCGGACCTGGGTGCGTCGGGACTGCAGGCTGTTCTGCTGGTGGGGCAGCAGGTGGTAGTTCATGGCGTCCACCAGCAGGCGGTGACACTGAGGGTTTATCATCATCCGCGGCACGGGCTGGATCTGGCTCACCAGCTCGCCGGCCGGGATCGTCTCGAAGCGGACGTGGGACAGAAGCTCGGCGGCGTGAGCCTGACGGGAGGCGTCGAAGTCGAGCCACTTGTTGGCGAACTGCGGGAGTTGGTTTGAAGAGTGTCAGCGAGGTTTTCAGAGCGCATCGTAAAACAAAATAAACGTCACTAACGGGCCCAGAGGGTGGGCTTGTGTGTCTGTCCTGGTTGATCTGAGGTCTGGATCACTATTCCTTCACAAAGACCTGGCTACGCTGTGCAGATCGAGGGAAGAGACCCGACTTTTTCCGTCTAACGGATT
>NC_046373.1:39303789-39363898 GCF_011125445.2 Fundulus heteroclitus
TTATTTTTAAATGCTATGGTAGTTTTACACCAGAATGTCTTCTCAGATGTTTTGGAAATTTTTTTTTTTTGTTAAATATGCAGCGGGCCTTAATGTTCTTCCATGTCAGCAGTGGTTCTGGGCAATGGGATTAATCACAGTGAGCTCATGATTTAACATAGGGTGGGATTACTTCTTCACGTAGGGCCAGTTAATTCGGTTTGTCTCATTCTTCTTCCTCAAATAAATGAAATCATTTTAAAACAGGGTTTTGTATTTATTCAGGTTGTGTTTGTCTGACATGGACGTTGATCCACAGCGTTGCCGTCGCACAGACCTCGTCTCTGTCAGGAGGCCGTTGAGATTGACAGGTGCAGCTGGGCTTTAAGGACCGGGCTGCAGTTTGTGTTTTACAGCCACGCTTCACTGCAGCACGTCACACAGAGTAACAGCACAAACATATCTATTCTCAGAGTGGGCCCAGTTCTGCAGATTAAAGCAGCGAGAAGACCAGAAGAGACTGTAGAAGCTGTTCAGGAGACACCGGCAAAATTAAAATAGAGGTGACGTAATGTTTTATGTAGATTTTTATGTTCAGGATATGGATGTCAGGCTCGTTCATCCGTCTAATGTCTAATTGGTTCTCAGTTCCTCTGGACTCAGATGCTCTTTAGCCAAACTGAATTTCTCTTTCAAAGACTAAAAACATTATGTTTGATAATATGTAAAGCAAAACCAGTCGGCCATTTTGGAAATGATCCTGGAACTACAGCTCTGTCAATGCCAAAAAGCTACAGCTCTGTCAATGCCAGATGCATTGACAGATCCAAGGTTTTATAGGACCTCTGATCAGAACTACGTCTCTGTTTTCCAGGTACTTAAATGATATTTGATTATGAACATAACAAGTCCAAGAAGCATGGCCTGAGGAATCCTCCAAAGGAAAGGAGCCCAGGGAAGCATCTCCTTTTCAGATGCTCAGAGTCCATTTCTTTCTATGTAGCGAAGCGGTGGCTCAACTCCAAGCTTCGGTGTTGATGTCTGGAAACTAGACGAGTAAATGAAGACCTTTCAGCTCAGCTTGTTCTTTGGTACCACCCCCTTATTATTCTATCTAGACCAATCCTTGATCCATCTATCCATCGTCTGCTCCATCCTGACATCATTCATGAACAAGACACCAAGATACCTGAAAACCGCGTCTTGAAGTCGAGACTCAGAGGGAGGATCGCAATTATTAGTGTCTGAGAATCACAGTCTGTATAGGTCTGACTCTCATCCTGGCCCAGTGTATGCTGAAGATCAGGGCGCTACAAGAACTGCATCATCCACAGAAAGGCGAGACCCTGAGGTTTCCGGACCAGAAGAGATCTGCTCTGGAAAAAAGGTTGAGTTGATGCTCAGGATGCAGACACTTCTTGTTTAGGGAAGGCTGGGATGTCCATGAAAGCAACCCTAGAACTCCATCTTTCCACTAAACACCCACTGCTTTATTGGTTTTGCAAGAAGACTTTTGTTGTCTGCCAGTATTTCTTTCTGCATTTGTCAAAGATTTAGGAAGATTTCCTCTTAGCTCATGAAGGAAGTTTTAGTCGAACTGTGTCCAGCCAAAAACAAATCATTGGGCACCAAACTTGACTCGAAAGACCAAACCTGGATCTGTGAACAGAAATCCAAACATAATCAACTGCAAGTCACGACAAGCTGCATTTTATGCGGCCAAGAAATGCATCAGCATGTTTGAAAATGGAGTTTGAGCAGAATATGTGCTGGAGAAGATTCTCAGTCATCGAGGTCATGATCATTCCAAAAAAAGTAAAAAAAAACTACTAAACTACTGGACTTTTTTTCCGAAGTTTGAAGATGTTTCGCTTCCCACCCAGAAAGCTTTCTCAATTCAAATGTCTGGAGTAGTTTGGAGTACCAAGCTTTATATTTTTGCCTGAAAAGGCTATGTTATGGCTTAGATAACATGCAAATTAAACCAAAACTGGTCCACCCCTTAGCAAAGATGACCCTAACGACTCCCCATTGGAAAGGGGTGGACCAGTTTCGGAGTTAATTTGCATGTTATCTAAACCTTAACAAGGCCTTTTTGGGCAATAATATATATATAGTTTGTTTTTTAACCTTTTTTGGAAGCAGAAAATGTGCTTCCCTGCTTCTGTTCTGATGGCTTAAAGCGAACTTTGTGATAAATTTTTGCTTCAACAACAGATCTGGCCAGATTGCATGCTGGAGAACAAGGAAATAGGATCCAATCCTATTTATAAATTAGTCTCGGTTTTTAAGTTTGCCTTTGGCTTTCATGTGTTTAGTCTCTTAAGCCTAAAAAGAAATCCGATAAAACTTTATTCTAATATTTGGGCGAGATCTCTACAAACTGATCTGTTTTTCAGTGTCTATTTATGTCTGTTGCCAACGGTTTCAGTATGTAACTTCAGGATTTCTGCTGGCAACATTTTGTTAAGAGATTATTGGTGTCACTGCCTCCGAAACATGAAACTGCCAAACGTCTTAAGTAAACCAAAACACATAACACATATTAGCTTCAGCTGCAAACCTGCAGCCAACCTCTAAGACACAGCTAAAGTGACCCGTCTGGATCACAGATGTTTACTCGGTCCACGCCTCTATCGCTTCGTCCTTAAATAGCACATTTTGGCCGGCCGGGATCCAGATATGGACCGAGCCGGGGTGGGACTCAGGACAGAGCAGGACAGATCTGCAGCTGTTGTTGGTGTCACATGAAGAGGGGTACGCCGTTACATAAAGTAAAGACATCCTTCCTGAAACAGTTGAAACAGCAACAGTGCAGCAGCAGAGACTCTGCAGAACTTCGTTATATCAGACGCTGCAGCGTGAAATCGTTTATTTGGATCCATTTTAGTCTCCATTTAGGATATTGTTCTCTAACTCAGCTGTTCAGAGATAAATAAGCCATTAAGCTAAACCCCAAGCTGCTCCCATAAAAAAATACGAGGAGAAGAATGACTACAATTGCATTTCTAATGCTATAGAATGATGATATAGAAGTCATGGAATGCTTAAAGTTCTCTACGTATGCTGATGACTATCTGCTATTTTTAACAAATTACATTTGTTGTTAATGTCAAAAGATTTTAACCTAAATTTGACACATTATGCACATTTCTTAAGACAATTTACCCTATTTACACTACTGCTCAAATGTTTGGGGTCACTTAGAAATGTCCTTATACATTCTGTAAAAATAATGATTTTCTTCAATTAAAATAACATTAAATTTATCCTGAATACAGTCCAGACATTGACAATCTGGTAGGGTTGTCCCGATGCCAGTTTTTTCCAGACCGAGTACAGGTACGAGTACTTCAGTTTAGATACTTCCCGATTCCGTGTACCAATACTGAGTACTTAATAAATTGGTATTAATAGATCACAAATAATTTAACAATATCATTGACCACTGAAAACGACTGACCATCAAGAGCGATGAATTCGATTAGAGCTCCAGTTACCTTCTCTCCTTCATTTTCATTTGGAGGGTCATCAAGCAATTTCTTGGTGTAGAGCACCACTACCTGGTATAGAGCGGTATCTTTAAGTTGCAGCTTAGCCCAGCTCAGGAAAATTGGTATTGGTTCAGAGTATTGGGTTCCTTTTACAAGTACGAGTATGACTACTTGACGCTGATATCATAACTGATACTGATCGAAACACCACTACAATCTGGCATTCTGCCGGAGCGGCCAACACAGTCACCAGATCTCAACCCTACTGAGCTGTTGTCGGAGCAGTTTGACTGTATGGTGAGTAAAAAAGTGCCAATCAAGCCGATCCAACTTATGGGATGAGCTTCATGAAGCACGGAGGGGACATTTCCTCAGATTACCTAAACAAACTGACAGCTGGAATGACAAAGCAAGGCTGAAATCGCTGCAAACTGAGGATTCTTTGATTAAAGAAAAGTTTAAAGGACAAAGTTATTTTTCAAGTGCAAATAATTTCTGTCAGTGTCTTGGCTGTATTTCCTATTCATTTGGCAACTCATTTGATTAATAAAACGTGGCAAAAATTTGGTGACCCCAAACGTTAGTGTATACATTAATGTAGCTCAGGTACTCTACAGCTGTTTCAGTGATTCACACAACCTGTGAGAGTGAATTCAGGCATACTCAAAGCAAATAAATTTAGGACAGCACAAAAGGCCATTTTATTCTGTGCCTTGGAAGTTATAAAGCAAAGATAAGGATGCAAGCCAACTAATTTAGGAGTGTATCCCACAAATCGTTACTTGTAACTTTCAAGGCAAGGATGAAGGCCTTTTGTAGTTATCTTGTCCCACTTTACCCAGCGTCTGAGGATACCTGAATTCACCCAGTTAAGTTTGCTTTTTCTCCCATTCTATCCCACAGTCTGATAGTTGAAAAGTATTTCTAACAGGATATGCAAATGAGAACAAAGGGAGTTCTTAGTTTAGCTTGCTACCGAGTGCCAAAACTAAAAACAGTGGTATTTTTAGTTTTGGCACAAAGTATTTTAAAGAACCTGCTTTATATAGATCAATCTAATTGAGGTCTGAACGTTTTAAGTATTTAAAATTCCGTCTGAAATACTTAATTTAGACCAAATTAAAGGCAAAAAAATTAGGTTACAACTTCAGTATCATCAGCCAGTTAATTGTGCAAAAGACAGATGGGCACACATTGCCATCCAAGGAACATGCAAAGGAACAAGATAAATGTGATATGGACGTAACTGACAGATAACCATTGTGTTTATGTTTTTTTTCCCCAACTGCTGGATCCATCCCCAACAGCATAGCATCGTGGGAGGGGAGCCACAAAACGCCTCCGGTCTCAACGGGATCTTAGATACAAACACTATCCTTCCTTTGTTTGGCATTGACCAGGTTTAACAGAAATCTGGTTTAAAACTAGTTGGTCTTAATTAAAATAAATATTAAATATGGCTCAGACCATGCTATTGCTAACACTAATAGTAAAAGCTAACACTAATGCTAATGATAAACCTACACCTTATATTAAGAAGAGTGTTTTATAATTCAAATGAAAACACATTCAAGGAAACAGTAAAATAACAACTTTAACATAAGTTGATGCCGTTGCAGCTTTGCATGATTTATGTTTGCATTTAACTTTTTAAGAGATATTACTCTCCTGTATGATTTATGTATTTAGTGGTTTAAAAATCCGATACAGTGGCAATACATACAGCAGAAGTCAGGGTTCACAGATATAATCCTAATTTATCCTCCTATGGCAACAAATACATCAGATAAATCTTACATCAATGCTAGTAGTTGATACTTTTTGAAGTAAAATTAGTCAAAAATTTATTAACTTCATATATATTTATACAGTTTAGAGCAAATGAAATCATGCTGGGTCATAGGAGGTGTCAGATTTAGTAACAGAGTGATTCAGCCAAATGAAAATAATCGCCTTGTTGATCAGCTGTCACAGACATGTGGTATCAAGGTCAGACTGGAACCAGCTGCCTCGTCACCTTTGAAACTGGGACACAGACGTCAAGCCTACTACTCATCATCATCATCATCATCATCATCATCATCATCATCATCATCATCATCATCATCATCATCATCATCATCATCATCCTCATCGTGTTTCACTCTTGTTTTTCCAACTCTAGCCAGGAAGTTAACAATAAATATTGCCAGATGCTCAAATCTATAAATTTTATATTATGTACAGATAGATGTGAATCACATCAACTGGGAATTGTTCCATGGAAATTATATATTTTTTAACACTAATGAAACTATATAAATCAAATAACATTGAGAAAACATATTATTGTTGAAATATTAGAGATGTGAAAATCCTAAAGAAATTTTACTGAAATCATTAATTATGAGAAGCTTAGAAAAAAGAGAAAGAAATACACATTCTAAAAAGCATTGCCTAAACATGAATCCCTTAAGATAAGATAAGAGATAAGATAGTCTTTATTGATCTCACAATGGAGAAATTCACTCGTCACATCGGCTCATACAAGAAGGTGCAGAGTAGGGACTTACTATATGACATGTATTTATTTGTAGAAGTGATTGGTTTAAAATGCATAGAAGATAATTGTTTGGTAATATAATGAAACTTTGATGAACATATGTCCCAATCCTATGTCTGCAATGTACACATCTGTATACAGTTACTTATACCTCGCATATTGCTAAAAAAAAGTTTTGGCTCAAACTCAGAGTTTAGATTAGGAGGCTGAGCTGTTTTATTGGTTTAAATAATAACCCTGTTTTCCTGAAACGCCCTGTGATGAAAGAGGCAGGGAAAACATTCAAACTAAACTAAACAAAAGGAAATCTACTCTCAGACTTTTAAGCTGATAACAAAGGAACAGATCTAGTAAATATAACGCAGGATAGTTAAGAACAGAGCCTTTCCAATTGTTAGTGGGAAAAGCAGCTTAATAGATGTGATATTTAAACAGTTGAATAAATTAAACTTAGATGAACAAGAAAGAAGTTTATTAAATGCTATAAAAGGATAAAAGGAACAAAATATAAAGACATTTGCAGAAGAAAGCACACAATCCTATCTATCTATCTACCTATCTACCTATCTATCTATCTATCTATCTATCTATCTATCTATCTATCTATCTATCTATCTATCTATCTATCTATCTATCTATCTATCTATCTATCTATCTATCTATCTATCTATCTATCTATCTATCTATCTATCTATGTGTGTGTGTATAAGAACCTTAAGGGATGGGTTAAATGCAGAAGACAAATGTCGCTGTAATGTACTCTTGCAATGACAAATAAAGATTTCTTCTTTATCTCCGCATGTATACATTTGTTAAACGCAGGTTAAAATACTTTAAATGTATTTTTATTTTGTTTGCCAGCGGTTTTGCTGGCTGCTCAGGCTGTGAAGTGTTCATTGTGTCCATCAGAGACAGCCTGGGGGGAGAAACCATAGATATCCATAATAAACCCTTTATTATGGATATCTATGGGAGAAACCGTCTCTGTGATGACTGGTTTTAGAAAACAGCGCTCTCTATCGCCCCCCTGAGTGTAAAAGTGTAAACAGTTTGTGTTCAGGATGTGTGGGATCTGCAGATGTCTGCTGCCCCTTTGCTGACCTGGATGGAGGGAAGGTCAGCCCTGAGGGTCGATCTAACGACCGATTAGAGCAGGTGGTTTATGGGAAATCTTATAGTTTTCTGATGTTGGTGCATCCTGACTCTCCTGTTATTAGCAGTTTGCCAGCATCAAGAACCCCATGAAGCCACAGGCTGTGGTTATACGCTGCAGGAGCTTCCAGCGATGCTTCACTGCTTCATGTTTGTGCAGCTAAACACAGAGAGCTGCATCCCTCCTTCAGCCTCTATCAGCCGAATATCTTCCTCTCTCATCAGAGTATTAATAGCGGCTGGTTGGGGTGTTTGTGTGTTGGAGCAGGACAAACACCCCCTGCGGTACAGTAATATCCCTGCAGCAGCTGCCAGCTGCTTCACATTGTTTCCACTCAGACTTTAATCTTTCTGGGCTAATTTCGCGCTACATGAGGACACACGCGTGGTTAGTTGCAGAATAAACCACGTGTTGCAGTGTAAACAGGAAGTGGACAGCACTTCAGGGTTTCTGAAGGTCTAGCACATCTTCTTTGGACTTTGGCTGCTTTTCTTCCCGTCTCTGGCAGATGAGCATCGGTCTGAAAGTCGGGAAATCCTGGAAAAGACCCGACAGAACCTCGCAGATGCATCCCGCTTCAGCAGAACGTTTCAGCAGAAGGTTTCAGCTCGTTTAGCTGAAAATAAAATCCTGTTGGTTTTTTTTAATGTGGCTTTGGGATTTCTTTTAGGCGATTTGTTTTTTTAAGGAGATTCAACTACAGAAAAGTGTGTCAAACAAGCTGTTTGGTCCAGTTGTTATATCTTGAGTTTAAGAGTTTTTTTATGTCTGATTGATCAGCAGGTCCCAATAAACAAAAACATTTCACTTTAAATGGGTGAAAAAGCAGCTAAAGCCCAAAAAAAGATCTACAGAAAGCCTGGAGAACTGTTTACCTGTACCACCTTTACGGGGGTCCAAGATAGTCCGACTTCTCAGGAGGAAAACAGGCAGACATATAGAAATGGATCTGGACATTTAAATAAACTTAGGGAGCTGTAAGGAAACTAGATCTGTTACCTTTCTCCTCCTTCCTTTCTCCAGTTCTCTCTCGTCTTTCCCTCTTGTATGCTTAGTTCCTCTGTTGTTTTCCTCCGGTTCCTCCTTGCCTCGTCCTCTGGCCCGTCTACAGGAGTGCTGTGTGTGTAGTTCAGGGTTTGAGCGTCAGGATCACCTTTCCACCGCGTAGCGTCCGGCCTTCGTCAGAACCTCCTCTCACATTTTCCACCTCCGTCTCCTTATAGAGACTCTCCTCCTGACCCTCCCGGCCAAAAATAGCCCAGAATGGCCCAGCTGTCCCTTCGCCCGGCGCCTCCTCCTGCGGGGCCTTCAGGGTTTCAGGTTTTAGATCTGGTTCCTCTTCTCTTCACACAGAAAGCAGGCTAGTGGCAGCGTTCAGCTTTTCTCCTCCAGATGTTCCAGAGAAGAAGGAAGAGATATCAGAGATACATCCGTCTGCTGCGTTCCACCTTCGTTCCTCCTGAAGGATTTCACTCCATCCTTCACGGTTTTCTTCAACAGAATTAGCTTCTTGGCTGCACTTCTCTCCATTCTGTCTTCTACTGACTGTTTGCTGCCGCAGCTGAGCAAGCTCTGCGCTGGTGGCAAGACGATCCTGCAGTTCAGGATCAGCTCAGCCTCTCACCTCAAAGTCCTAGATGGTCCGACAGACTTTAAAAGAAAATTATGAAAAAGATATTCAACTAAATCAAAACAAATAAGATAAGATTAAAACAGGGAAATGTCTACTGGCCAAAAGTGTGAAATAACCAAAAATTTAAATACAAAGGTCTAAAATGTGATTGTTAGAGTCCTCAAAGAGGCCAAGCTTTTGTTCCCTGGACATGTCCAGATGCTTCGGTTCGGTTCTGAAAAGGTTCTACCAACTGGACTAGATCAGTGAATTGTTCCCTAATCAGACGTCCGGCCTCAGTTCTCGTGTTTAAAGAACGTACATCTTGTTCCCAAACAACCCGACATAAAAAGCGATCTTCTGCGCCTCATTATCAAAGTTTGTGTTCATTATTCCTGATTAGATTCCTGAGTTCACGGTTTCTTCGTTTCTCTGATACTGAACCAGAACAAATTATTTCTCCACATTCAGATTTCTTCTGCTTTTTTTGCTTCCAGTCCCGCTTAAATGATTCAGATCATCAAACTAATCAGACAAGATAATCTGAGTGAATACGGAAAGTAGTTTCCAAATAATCATTTCATTCATTAGGGTGAAAATACCAAACAGACCAACCTAAAAAAAACCTGATCACGTTGAGCAAGTAAGTCTGGAAATGGCGGCCAGATCTTTTGAAAAGGCGTGGGCTTCTTCATCGTATCACATCTCTCCATGTGCGATTCCTTAAATGTAGACAAAACTTCTCCTTTCCACAACCCAGAGTGTCCAAACAGAGCAATACTGGGATCTGGCTTAAATTCACAATCAGAAACATATATATATATATATATATATATAAAAAAAACAGTTAAATACAACACTCCAGAAACCGCACAACTTTGGGCTTGTCCAGAAAAGACTAACATCGCTCACATAGGGGAGAAATTGTGGGGAAGATTTTACATAATTTAGCTTTAGAATAATGAACTGGTGTCTGACATTCACAGAGCTGGACAGTTTTCTGCCGATCCGAGGCTATCTTAGATTTATTTAACAAAGTTGGTCATTTTTTTTTATCTTGGGGACCCAACAAGAGCGTGTTAAATCTATTATCTTCTGTAAAGCCCCAGTGGGTGGGCGTTCACACTGAGCCTGGTTCTGGTTCTGCTGGAGGTTCTCCTCCCTGTTAAAGGGGAGTTTTCCTCTCCACTGTCGCTTCATGCATGCTCAGTATGAGGGATTGCTGCAAAGCCATCAACAATGCAGACGACTGTCCACTGTGGCTCTACGCTCTTTCAGGAGGAGTGAATGCTGCTTGGAGAGACTTTGATGCAACCTGCTGGGTTTCCTTAGAGAGGAAACTTTCTGACCAACCTGGAGGATCTGATGGAGTCTGACTTTGGAAAGAAGGCGATGCGTGTTGTGAATAAACTGAACTGAATTAAAACTAAACAAAAATCCGTCCAAATATCTCAAACCGATTAAAAAACATTCAGTCACAGATCATTTAATAGATGAATGTAATGGATAAATAATTAAATAAACAGCATTATTGATGTTTGAACAATTTATTTTTCAATTATTGTTTTTTTCCTCCAAAATGTACTTTTGAAAATAGTACAATAATAAACTGTTACGCCAAGTCAGTCTGCCTGTAAAGCTTATTATTATTATTATTATTATTATTATTATTATTATTATTATTATTATTATTATTATTATTATTATCATCATCATCGGGTGGTGCAGCGGAACTCCTCCCCGGCCGTGTCGCTCTGCTCAGCCCGGATCCTGGAACCGTTTCCGGGGGACAGGGCACCAGCAGCACCAGCAGCAGCAGCAGCCATGGCGGATCAGCTGCTGGAAACAGTGGAGAGGCTTCAGTCCCGGATCCAGGACAACCCGGAGCCCCGAAAGGTAAGCCGCCCGCCCGGTCCGAGCCAACCGGGGTCTTGCTTCTGAACCACCGAGTTCTGAGAACCGCTTTTAGCCGAGAAACGTCACCGATCCGCGGACACGGCAGCTTAGCGAGAGTCGCAACCGTTTCTTTAAATGGTGCGTTCACGGACCGGCGTCTGGCTCCGCTTTACGACTCCTCGGAACGACCTGGTAGACCTCACAGTTTACTGTTGTTTCCTGCGACATTGGCTGGTTTTAACAAGTGTCACAAAGGATAGATCTTGGTTTTTTTTTTTTAAAAAAGATTTTAATCCTGATTTTTGTCCTCTTCGGTCAGTCGGGAAATTACAGAACGTGTCAGACCAGGAATCTGTCCAGCTGAACAAAATTCGTCCAGAGCCACATCTTTTTACAGAAACTCAGCATTTATGATAAATATCTATTAGACTCAAAGAAATGTGTGGTCATGTTTTTAGAGAACCTCCATTTTTCTCAATTTTTATCTTTTAAAATAAGGCAAGGCAAATTTATTTATATAGCACAATTCAGTACAGAGACAATGCAAAGTGCTTTACATGATTAAAACATAGCAAAATAAAACAGAATAAAAGAGAGTAGGAATAAAATTTAGATAGAAAATAGAACATTAAAAAAACAAAAAACAAAACACTAGTGGTGTTTCGGTTAACTAGAACAGTTGAAGGCAATCCTAAACTAATGTGGTTTTAATCTTGATTTAAAGGAAATCAGGCTTTCCGCACCTTTACAGTTTTCTGGAAGTTTGTTCCAGATAATTGGAGCATAGGAACTAAATGCTGCTAAAAGCATTGGCAAATAGAGAACGGGGACAATTTCTTCTATGGGATGTTAAAAATGATTTAAAACCAAAAGAACATAGTTTCCAAACTACAAGAAAATGAGATCTAAAGACATATTAGTGGTCCTTTTAGTGTCATCGTGTTGTGGAGATTTAATGCAATTATTCCATGAAAAGAGGGAAAAGCTGCCGTTGTATCTATGTATGAAAACAACTATTGATTTTTTAATAATTTTTAGCCCATTATCACGAGCCACTGTGGGACGTCCTAGGGGCCGCAGGTTGCAGATCCCTGGTTTAGATCGTAGTGACGTGAAGTTTGCAGCTGGACTGATTTCTCCAGTGACATCCAGAAATGGAAAGACTGAA
Source organism: Fundulus heteroclitus (assembly GCF_011125445.2). NCBI lineage: Eukaryota > Metazoa > Chordata > Actinopteri > Cyprinodontiformes > Fundulidae > Fundulus > Fundulus heteroclitus. Next base: position 39,315,634 of record NC_046373.1, read on the forward strand.
GTTCATAAATATGGAATAAAGATTAGAGAAATCCCAGACAAGCCGACGAGAGAACAGGGCAGGTTTAAAGCGTTTCTCCCATCTCCATATAGATGCATGATAGCAGCGGTGTTCTGGTTAGAGAGGGTCAACAGGTGAGTCATGTGACCAAAACAGGTAAAGTCCTGAACGGCCACGCCCCAACGGGCCTCAGGGGAGAGAGGGTCAGGGTAGAGCCTGAAACTCGCCACCAGCCGGTCAGAACGGACGTTTTACAGATGAACCCTGACGCATCTTTAGGGACAAATATTTTTCTCAAATCGTTCGGACTAAACCGTTTAATCAGAGGATTTCTAATTTGGATGCAGATTCTAAAGATGATTTATTTATAAAAAGCTGCTGCTTTATAAGCAGGAGGTCACTAATAGGGATGTGCATAAAAATCGATGCAAAGATTAATGTTGATGTTTTTAAAAGTGATTTAATATCGATATTCTGGCTTTCAATGTCGATACACCTCCCAACCCCTAGGGGGCGCTATTACAGCCTTTACTGTTATACAGCGAGGAAGTGAGACGAATTTGCGGAACGACCGACAGGATTTTAGAAGCGCATTGGTCCCTAAAATCAGACGTTTGGGCACATTTTTGGTTTCTGTGATACGTCAAACGCATTGAACCAATGCACTTTATAAATTTAACATAAATATTATATTTGGCTGGTTTTGTTGATTGACTTTGAGCATTAATTTGAAAGCAATAATATTGATATTGGAATCAAATAAAGTTGAGCTATATATTGAGGATCGTATCGAATCAGCTCATCCTAGATGACACCCAGCCCGTCGCTAACTCAGTTAGCAGGATTTCATTGTTGACGATTTGGCATGATCTTGGATCGTTTGGTTCTTCGAAACTCATTCTGCACTTGTTGTCATAGCAACATGTGCGCCAGCTTAAACCTGCTCGCTAACAGGCTTATTTCATGTAAACAGGATTAGATCGCAGCTTCATAAGCGGAGGAGATAGGGAAGTCTGCCCAGCCAGCGGACTTGCACCACCTAGTGGCAGAGGACGGAACAGAATTGTGGAACACCATTTTTTAATGTTTAATAAAAGACGAAACAAATAATGCTTAGTTCCTGTCGTTTTATTTAAACAATTATTTATAAAGAAAAGACAGCAAGTCATCTTTTGTCTGCAATAACAGTTATATAAAGTCAGCAATACTACTGTCAAATGGTGTATTAGAACTTACTCTGAAGGTCCTTTTGAAGGAACTCGATCTCTAGCGCAATTTTTCTCTTTTTCAACTAGTGGAGTTCAATTTCTCTACTTTGTGGTTTTTTTTCAGGTCAAAATACACATTTTTTTGTTGAAGAAGCCGTTTATATAGGGAACGGATGGCACCCTGTGTCATTTTGTGAAAAAAAGAAAGGGTGAAACATGCCTCATGCAACAAAAGTAAAAATAACATGTTTTTTTTCCAGCCTTCTTATTGGTGGCTGTTATAAACAGACAAACACATCATTTAACAGTGGCCTTTAAAAAAGAGGAAGAAGTTGCTTTTTAAAATACAGTATAGTAATTACCAGGAAAATATTTTACCATTTTGTAGAATATTCTTGTATTTCACTTTTACTTGTCCACGTGTTCTAGTGGCTCCCATGGAGGCTCTGACATAAAAGAACAAAGTAAATATGAAATTATTAAAAAGCAAGAATTAATACTGTAGAAAGTGATAGAATCATCTATCATGGACAGTATTTACGCATTAATTTGTCATTTTGCCAGCCCTCTCTCCTGGCTTTAACTGACTTTGAGGTGTTCCCTGTCGTTTTAATTAATGACTCAAATTCATCATAACCTTCCATTAAAAGCTCGTGTTCTGCTGGGAAAAAAAACTGTGGGCGTTCTTTGGCCATGCTGAACAGCCAATAGCAGCGCTGCTGATCATTGTTTCTACTATCGATACATTTCCCCTTTTAAACAAACGCATGAACACGCAGTTGTCTCAGATAACTCAATCCAGCCATACTAATTGTAAACAACAGGTGTGTTCGAAGAACCCAATTAGCCGGATCATGATTAGCCGGATGAAATCATCTTGGATGTCTCATTTGATCTCGGATGTTTTAAGCAACGTACGAAGAACGGACCCCTGGTCACCAACATGGCTGACTGACCCCATCAATAGTCCCTTGAACAGAAATTTTCTTTCTCTTTTTGATATTTTTAATTCATTAAGGTTTCTAGGTTATGTTAATTTGATTGAAAATGCATTTTAATTTAAGTATGTGATCATATTAAACTTTAAGGTCATTTCATATTTTACACGTTGGGCCAACTTACAGCAGAAATAATTTCTAGACAAACAGAAATATATAATCTAAAGGGTATAAATTATTGAATTATATTTTTTCTGTCATACTTTTGAATATTTTTATGATTTATTTTGGTTTTGGTCTCATTCAGATGTTTTAAAGTGCTTTATAAATAAATCATGTATTTCATTTGCATCATGAATTGGGCTTAACTGTCAAGTAAACTGACCTATATTAAATACTTACAGTTAGACATTTTACTTGATCAAAATATCTAAAACATCTGCCATTTTATTATTAAGTTAATTTGATATTCTATTCCATTTGTACTCTTAACGTTGCTTTTCTATTAGATGATTATATTCATTTTAAGTAATTTCCTTTCATTATTAAGCTGAATGATTGTTCATTTTTAGTTTCAAATTAAAAACAATGTATTTGATTATATTCAATATTATTCAATTTATTAAATTGGATGTATATGGTGTGCACTGTAAATTAGCAACACCCAGAAGTTTGTGTGCGTGTGACTTTTCAGCTGCCGGGTTTAATTAACTTTTACTAAAATTGAGACCTATTTTACATTAAAATTTAGTGTTTTATTTTTTATGTTAACATTTAATTTTATTGTCATGTAATCAAATAGCCAGCAGATGATTGGAGTTTTTTTTCTTTAAGCAGTTTTTTTTTTGTAAAGTTAAACGGAATTTAGAAAAGATTTAAATTGTTAGAACTTAGTGATTTGATTGTTGTTTGATTGTTGTGTATTTTTTACCCGTTACTCTAGTTTTAAAATGTTGTGGATTCAAATTTCCGACAGTCTGTGAATGCATCGCGGAGACGTCACTATATTTACTGCTTTACTAGGTCACACTGACCCGTTTAACGGCAGTTTGGACCCGAACCGAACCGTGTCAGCCTGTCACAGGGACCGGCCGCTGACCGTCAGACACTAATGGAAAACGGCAAACACAAACGGAACCGGTCCGGTACCGGAGCCTCCGGCAGCAGCAGCTGTTAGCCGTTCAGCTAACCACCGTCAGTCCGGCCAGAGGAGTCCGAGCCGCGGCTGCAGGCCTGGACCTTCCCCCCGGTCCCGGTTCCGTGAAGCCGGGCCGTAGCTGCAGGTTCAGCACCTCGGACTGGTGGAGGTTCGCGGAGAAGCTCAGAACCGGAAGGTGTCTCTGGGCTCCTCTCGGTGAAACAAAGAGCTGCTGGTGGCTGCGGTGCGTTCAGGGACCCGAGGATGCGTTCAAGGACCCAAAAACAACTGTGGTTCAACACAACCCTGTAAATGTCCAAACCCAGACTGGGCCCGATGTTGTGAGAGCAAATAAAAATAAAGCAATAAAAAACAATATCACAATAAATTTAATATTTTTTTTTAGCTGCTCAACAACAAAGTGGTCTATTTATTTATTTTGATAATAGACGGATGTGTAAATCATGATAGAGCCAAAACTTTGAAAAGGGTTTTACCTGATTACCAGAAAGGAGTCCAGTTTGCAAATTTAGACTCGACTGAAGAAAGTCGAGTCCAAAAATTTAGTAATTTCTCAGAAATTAAAAACAAAGACGACAGGATCCTCCTTCCTGCCCTCGTTCCATTTCTCCCAACATCTGGAATACCGATCCGTCCGACCCTGGTCCACATTCTCACACATCTGTGCAAGTTTGTGAACAGGTTGGTCTGAAGGATTCTGTCATTAAACCCGGGCTCACTGTCAACAACCATCCGCCACAACAGAAGCTCTGATCCAGGAGTACTTTCCATGTGAGAGAAAAGTAAAATGGATTATCGCAGCAGTGGCTCCTTTAGTGGCTTCATCTAGGAGAAAAACAGAGTGAAGCAGTTTTCAGGTCTAGAGGATGAAGGAGAGAACGGTTAATGGCAGTGAAAGCTCAACTAACAGCTACGTCTGGGTTAGAGTCTGAGGGACAGAACCAGCTGGATCAGCTAGAAGATGAAGTTCTTGACTGCTTCAGGTCAGACAGTCTGTCTTCCCTGGATGATGTCACAGCTAACAGAACACCAGACCAGGTGTACCTTCTATGAAGAGAAAAATGACAGAGAACAAAAAGTTAAAAGCTGAAATAACAACAAACAACGCAGATTGGAGAGCAGTAGGAGAACTCAGCAGAGAGAGAGAAATAGACCCTGATGTCCTCCAGCAGCCTAAGCCTATAGCAGCATAACTATAGAGGTAGCTCAGGGTAACATGAGCCACTCTGACTAGAAGCTTTGTCACAAAGGAAAGTTTTAAGATTAGTCTTAAAAGTAGACAGGGTGTCTGGCTCACGGACCAAAACTGGGAGTTGGTTCCACAGGAGAGGAGCCTGATAGCTAAAGGATCTGCCTCCCATTCTACTTTTAGAGACTCTAGGAACCACCAGCAGACCTGCAGTCTGAGAGTGAAGTGCTCTGTTAGGAACATACGGGGTAATCAGAGCTCTGATATATGATGGAGCTTGATTATTAAGGGCTTTATACGTTAGAAGAAGAATTTTAAATTCTATTCTTGATTTAACAGGAAGCCAATGAAGGGAAGCTAAAATTGGAGAAATATGATCCCTCTGGTTGATTTTCATCAGAACTCTTGCTGCAGCATTTTGGATCAGCTGAAGGCTTTGAACTGCATTTTGTGGACTTCCTGATAGTAAAGAATTACAATAGTCCAGCCTTGAAGTAACAAATGCATGGACTAGTTTTTCAGCATCACTCCTGGACAGAATGTTTCTAATTTTGCCGATATTCCTAAGGTGAAAAATGGAAACTCTGGAAACCTGTTTAAAATGGGATTTAAATGACATGTCTTGGTCGAAAACAACACCAAGATTTTGTACTTTATTACCAGAGGCCAAGTCAATGCCATCCTCCAGATTCCTTTGGTTTCATGATCTTCTGTTCTGTAGAGAGTGAAATATTCAAATCTCTCCCAAAGTGCTCTGCGTCAAACTATTTATTTATTTAATCTGCTTCTCACTTCAACTGTTTTAAATTAAAATCCTTAATTTTCCACCCGGTAACAGCATTTAATCGTCCTAGGCTGTTGCATAAAAAGCTGATGGATTATTTCTGTGTGTCATGAAGTAAATTCAGAGCAAACTTCAGGAGTCGTCTGTTAATTGGTCCGTTCGTCATGATGGGGTCTGACTGTAAACTGTTTGTCTTCCAGTTACTGAAGACGCTGAAGAGACTGGGAGAGGTGCCGATGACTGTGGACATCCTGGTGGTAAGTTCTGCTCAGGAGCTGAGGGCTTCATCGGGAGGAAAAAGGTTTAATCAGATGGATTTTATCATAAACAGGTCCAGGTGTGTTTAGTGTTCACCTGCAGAGCTTTGGAACATGTTTCCAGCGCATAAGATGCCTCTCAGCTGTTAAAGGGAACATGTGAGAGCAGCACCATGGAGGGTTTTCCTGCTAAATTATTTATTTTCTGTCGCCCTGCAGAGGACCGGAGTGGGCAAGACGGTGAACTCCTTCAGGAAGCATGAAGGCGTAGGAGACCTGGCTAAAAGTCTGGTAGCCAAGTGGAAGAAACTGGTTCCTCAGTCTGCAGACAGGTACCTTCTGCACATCCAAACATGCACACAGCGCTAATTAATCAGCCCTCAGGTGTCTGCCTGCTGCTTTCTGTTTTAGGTGAGACAGCCACAAGGCGTCCTCATGTACAGGACTGTCTCAGAAAATTAGAATATTGTGATAAAGTTCTTTATTTTCTGTAATGCAATTAAAAAACATGAAATTCTGGATTCATTACAAATCAACTGAAATATCGCAAGCCTGTTATTGTTTTAATATCGCTGATTATGGCTTACAGCTTAAGAAACCCAAATATCCTATCTCAAAATATTAGAATATGGTGAAAAAGTATACTAGTAGGCTATTCAACTAATCACTTGAATCGTCTAATTAACTGGAAACACTGCAGGGTTTCCTGAGCCTTGAAAAACCCTCAGCTTGGTTCAGTAAACTAAATCACAAGTATGGTAGTGGTTAAGAGACGACATGATATTCTCACAGTAACTGGTGTACTGACCATGGCATTACTGTCCTTGATTGGCCTGCCAATTCCCCTGACCTGAACCCCATAGAGAATTTGTGGGGTATTGTGAAGAAGAAGCTGAAAGACACCAGAGCCAACAATGCAAATGAGCTAAAGGCCGCTATTGAAGCATCCTGGGCATCCATAACACCTCAGCAATGCCACAGGCTGATTGCCTCCATGCCACGCCGCATTCATGCACTAATCTGTGCAACCAAGTACTGAGTGCATTAATGGACATTTTCAAATGTTTGATTTTGTTTTGCTGTTATAATTTTTTTTTTTACTTGGTCTGAGGAAATTTTCTAATATTTTGAGATAGGATATTTGGGTTTGTTAAGCTGTACGCCATAATCAGCGATATTAAAACAATAAAAGGCTTGCAATATTTCAGTTGATTTGTAATGAATCCAGAATGTATGACATTTCATGGTTTTTAATTGCATTACAGAAAATAAAGAACTTTATCACAATATTCAAATTTTCTGAGACAGTCCTGTAGATCTAGAGTAGAGGGACGTCTCTTTGCACCAGCGTAAACTAAATTACCCGAGAGGGAAAAGGAGGAAAAATGTTTCTAGTGACGGGTTTAGTTTGTTATCCGGGCTTTTGGCTCAGATGTGGAAAATCTACGATGCATGACTTCCAGGATGGACGTCCAGCAGGTTCAGCCAGAGCAGGAAGCTCAGAGAAAGCACCAGAAACCCAGGAGCTCCTCCTCAGACGCTACAGGCTTCAGTTAGCAGGTTAAAGCTCAGACGTCACGACCCTGAACCAGTCTGGCTGCTTGGAAGGGTTGAAGGAGAAATAACCAAGATGGCGGCAGGACTGAGGTTAGCAGAGCTGCACCTGGAGGAAGGACCAGAGTAGGGCGGTACAATCCATTTTGCAATAAAATCTTGATTTTAAAACAACACACAGAGGCATTAAATTTTTGGTCTTGTAACATTTAACGAGACTAAGACAAGTTCTTTACGTCTCCGGTCCTAAAGTGGGTTTTCCACCACATGGAGGAGAAGAGAGAGCTGCAGCTGGAGCGTGATAACGGACTCAGGACAAGACGGCGTTCAATATTTTACTATAATAAATTAGTATTTAGTTATTTATTTAATTTATACCATGCTCTGGGTGAATCCTCGGTTCTGATTGGCTCCGACAAAAAGTCAAATAGCCTGATTGTTCTAAATTATTGCGCTAGCTCAAACGTTAGCCGCTAACGGCGAGGCGGTTGACGCGGGCTTATTTAGCAAATGAGACATTAAATATTCTCCCAGCCGCTTCTTGTGACAATCTTACGATTTTAACAGTAAAAAAAACATTGAAGTGTTAATAATAGATTTAATATTTCTTTCTTTCGTAAGTGACCATGGTACAAACAGGATTATGCCCTTCCAGGCGTCCATTATCAGAATGGATAATCTTCTGCTTCCATGTCGTCCATTAATTTCTGCTAATGGACGCCTCAAACTGAAATATCCCTTACATATTATAGGTAGTTGTTAATTTCAGTTTTATTTGCGGTTTTATCTTCTGTATACAGATGACCACTTCAGTTTGTGTTTTACTCATTAGTGATCAGTGAGATCATTTCAGTTCATCAGTTGGATCAGAGTTTATTAGATTATTGCTAGATAATCAGAAACGTTCAGGAATTTTACCATTTAATTACTAGAAAGCAGTTTATTACATATCCTGGCTCCTTATCTGCACTTTGTGTTGAACAAGGGTTGATGAGCCAGCCTGAATAGAAATACTCAGTAAAGCAGCTTAATTGCTTGTTTTAAATGGACCTTGTCTACAAACATGTACGCCTACAGGGAATATATCGGCTTTTTGTAATTAATACACAGAAAAATAAAAATAAAATGGCAATTTGGCTTTTTGGGAAAAGATTTCATCTCCTCTGTTTCTCCTCAGACCCAACAGTAACAGCAGACCAGCCCCCCAGCCTCACCACAGATCCCACAGAGAGCCCTCCCCCGAGCTGCGACGCTCCTACGAGGAGGAGGAGGAGGAGGAAGAGGAGGAGGAGGAGGAGGAGAGAGGGTATCACACAAACTACTCCCCCTCACCTCCTCAGCAGGTGCAGTACAGCCCTCCGCAGCGAGGGGGGTACGAGTCAGAAGAATACGAGCCAGAACCAGAACCAGAACCTAGCCCACCTCCTCCTCCTCCTCCTCCTCCTCCTCTTCCTCGTAAGGATGTCCGTCACAGCAAACCAAGCAAGAACCATCAGCACGGCGACAGGAACAGAGATGAAGAGCGGTTGCTGCCCGGCGCTCAGAGCAGCAGCGAGCGAGGAGGCGACGGGAAGAAACGGAGCGGGGACCGGGACCGGGACCGGCCCAAGAGCCCGGTTCAGAAGAAGCACAGCAAGAAGTCCACGTCACACGACGGCAAGAAGGAGGAGAGGAAGAAAGGAGGCGAGGACGGTGAGTCCGGCCTCCAGTTTCCCACGACGGGCCTCATCAGGCCGGTACCGGGTTCTGGTCGGCTCTGATCCGTAGAGGCCGATCATTTGGGTCGGTAATCAGAGCTGAGAGCAGCTGCAGGTGATCAACAGAAGCTGCGTTTCTGCAGATATGACGAGTTATTTTAACGACATCCTGTTCTAGATTATAAGTTTCTCTGCTGACAGGAAGTGAAACGTTTCCTGAGAACTGCTGACTCATCAGTTTCTCCATGCGCCGCAGACGGCCGTCCTGTTCCCAGAGCTGCTATTATTATTATTATTATTATTATTATTATTATTATTATTATTATTATTATTATTATTATTATTATTATTATTATTATCATTATTATTATTATTATGTTATTTTGTTTGGTAAATGGCACTAATATCTGATCATAAACAGTTCATCTGGGCTAGATGATATGGAAAAAAAGCATATCAATAAAATAGAAATCATATTGATCGATATCGATAATTATCAACAAATGAAAAACGTTTATTTTAAATGCAGCTCTGGCCACTTTATGTTGTTGCTTAGCAACTTGTTTTTAGATAAAGACACAAACACTGAACTCAAGCTCAACCCTTTATTCAACCAACTTTTACCAAAACTGCAACTTTAAAAAAAAAAAAAAGTAAAAAGAAAGTGTGTTCTCTGAACTCTCTGAAGGGGGCGGAGCTTCCTGTGTCTGCGTTGTGATTGGTTGGGAGGGTGTAATATTAACTTACATGGCTAGAATGCTAAAGGAAAGAAAACTTTTATTCTATTGAACTTTTCATTATCCTTTTTTTCTATTATCGATATCCGTCTATCGATTGATAAATATCGTTATTGAATTATCTTCCAGCCCAAGTTGAATGTGAAATCTCTGATTTTGTTATTCCAAATCCGATTTTTACGTTTTTTTTTTTTTTATCTCCTTTTGTTTCATAAAAGCAAAGTACAAAATTAAAAAAAAAAAAACTTCAGTCATCCCATCTGGGAGTTCAGTTCAAAGTGCAACTAAACCAACAAGCTGTAAAACCTGCGTATAAAACAAGATGGCGGCATGCTGCTCTAAACAATGAAAATATAATTCTAAAAGTTGCTGCTGCTGGTTTTACACAATAGGCTTGTTTTGAGTTTACATCTAAGAAAAGGTTTCACTTCAAACTGACTTAAAAAAGTACATAAATAAATTTAAAAATAAAACAAAAAAATGCAGATTTTCCAAAAATTACAAATTGAAATTCATAATTAATAGATTTAATTATTAATTTCAATCTGGGCCAACCCAAGATTATCCCTATTTTTTTATTTTTTTATTTTTTTTTACATTTACAGACGTTTATGAATTGATTCCTGTCAGCTTTGTTTGCCTGCTTGTATAAACATAACGATGTGCACAAATTTAAAGGAAATTGTTAAATTAGGGCAAATTGGAATAAAGCTATAGATCAAACATGTGCGATACAGTGATGTTGAATATTTCTGTAGTGATTAGAAATGTTTTCATTTATTTATTTATTTAATTTTCTTAGTTCACAAATCAGCGGTAATAAACAATAGAGAATAGAAAGCAATATGGAAATAAATTTCTTTAAAAATAGAAAAGGCACAAATCTATATCAAAAAAGATTAAAAAAATTAATTCTGGTATTTATTGGTAAAGAAAGAAGGAAACTAATGGCAACAAAAACATCTACTGTGATGAAAATGTTTAGGTAATAAACAGAAAACGATCAAAGCTACAGTTTGGATTTGGATTAAATATTAATAACAATATATATCGATGATAGAAAAAAGGGTCAATGAAAAGTTCAATAGAATAACAGTTTTCCTTTCTTATGCATTCTAGTCATGTAGGTTAATATTACATCATTACATCCTCCCAACCAATCACAACGCAGACCCAGTAACCAAGCTCCGCCCCCTTCAGAGAGTTCAGAGAGCACACACATTCTTTTTTAAATTTTTTAAAAACTTGCAGTTTTGGTAAAAAGTTGGTTAAATAAAGGTTTGAGTTTGAATTCAGTGTTTGTGTCTGTATCTAAAAATAGGTTGCTAAGCAACATCATAAAATGGCCAGAGCTGCACTTAAAATAACTGTTTTGAATTTGTTGATAATTATCGATATCGATCATCATGATTTCTGTTTTATCGATACGCTTTTATTTCTATATCGTCCAGGTCTAGGATTAAACAGGTGAAAGCAGGATAGCTGCAGTTCACAGTCTGAACCTCTAGGTGTCGCTGCGTCACTCTCCTCCTCAGAGTTGAGTGTAAATGTCTCGTTATAAAAGCCGTTCCTTCACCAGGTCCTGCTCTTCCAGGTCGACCTCGACCTCCGAAGGACTCTCCCTCCAAGGAGGAAGAAGACGAGTTCGAGGCGCCCACCATGTCCTTTGAGTCCTTCCTCACGTACGACGCGCCCACTCCCGTCAAGAAGAAGAAGAAGCCCGTACCCTCGTCTTCGTCGTCGCACGGCAGACCGTCTCAGTCGTCCTCCGGCTCTTCGTCGCGTCAGAGCCGGACGGCGTCCTCCTCCGCCTCGTCCTCCAAAGCCGGCAAGGCCAACGGCTCTCAGGGCTCCAAAAGGACGCATTCTGAGTCCAGAGGGGGCAAAGCGGCCGAACCCAAACCGGAGAAACGCAAAAGGGTGAGAACAACCAGCTGAGGTGGCTTCCTGTGGCGTGGCGGAGGAAAGCTGCTTCTTCTTCTGCTGCTGAGTGGGAGGTGTTGTCTCTGTTTTACCTGCAGCAGGTGGTGGAGGCTCTGCCGACCCTCCCAGACATCCCTCTCCCTGCGATCCAGCCCAACTACCGACCGCTGCCCTCCATCGACACGCCCCTGTCCCCTCAGAGACGCAAAGGTGAGCACCGGCGGCGTGAAAACAGCAAAAACCACCATTATAAGGCACAACGTCTCATTTTAGACAGCAAACAGGGGAATTAACTATTACAGACATTAAAAATGCTTTTTAATTAGAGTAACTATTCACATTATGATGATGATGATGATGATGAGGTAGGATATATTTACAGATGTCAGCAAAGGCATTTTATAACATTTAATTGGATAAAATATTACTTATATAACTAATCGTTAATAATTACACCTGAGATCAATCTCCACTCCTTAAAACTACATTTTATCCTCGTTTGTTAAAGTTAAAGCTTTGAACAATGAATCTAAGTGTTTCTAAACGCCAAGTTTCGCATATTTTCACTCGAAAAAAACGAAAAAGGTTTTAATGTGTTTACTTCATGAACTTTAAAGTCTGCAGTTTTCAGATTAAATCGCTTTATAATTGCCGCCTGAGGTCATAAAGTGCTGTTGTGACTACAGGCTAGAACTCTAATTATTCTATTAATGTTATTAATATGGTTGTGGATGTTGTCTGTACCGCCTGGCGTTGGCGTCACGCTGGAGGCCATCTTGGCTGGAGGCCATCTTGGATGTACTTCCTCCTCCTCTGCCAGGAGATCTGCAGCTTCCTCCAGTTTGTTGCTTTCCGTTAACCCTTAGTTTCATTTGCAGGAATGGAAAAAGTTTCACATAACCGGCTGTGATGATGATATTATTATAATTATTATAATTAGACTCTGATCCCAGAGGCTCAACACTCACCTGGATCAGCGACTACCTGAGAAACAGACTGGAGGGCGGTGGGTCTAACGAGGGGTCGGTTCTGTCACCGTTCATTTTTACTCTGCACACCTCAGCCTTCTGGTACCAAACTTACTCCTGCATCTGCAGGATCAGCATCATCAGAGCCTCCTCTTCTTTAGAGCCTCCTCTTCATCAGAGCATCTCCAGATCCGCTACAGGAGATCCTCCCTGCCTGCAGCTGGCAGCATCTATTAAACCAGTGGTCGACTGGTAGATCTTTGAAACATTCCCTGTAGATCCCAATGATAGAATAGACCAGGGATGCGCGAACTGCCACTAGGGGGTGCGCGAGCTGAAATCTGTAGTAGCGTCTGACGGTGTTTTTTCCCAACACCATAAAGACGTGTATATAAACATTTCCTTTGTGTAAATTAAAATCAAAAACTGCTAAATTAATAACTAAATAAAATGTATTGACATGGAAATCTGTTTATTTTTAGTCTTGTTCTATGCTTCATTTTAAGATGAAGTGATATTCTCTCGCCCACACCCCGTTGCAGCCTCGGCTGCTGCTGGGGGGGTGGGGGGTTATTAGTGATAGACGTGATTTCTTGACCATGTTCACGCACATAGCTGCAATATGTTTCATTGAGATTCAGACAGGCGCAGTTCATTTTAAAGATGATGTTTTAGCGCGTATTCAGACAGGGACAAACCCGTGGTGGAGCTGAAGTACGTTTCTATGGGCGTGTTTACTTGCTGAATGTAACCGCTGTAAAGGTTTTTATTTCTCTGATTAATAACATCTATTGACCGCTCTGTTATTGACACTCAGGTCTGCTCTGCCAAATCACTCACTCACTCACTCACTCACTCACACACACACACACACACACACACACACACACACACACAAATCAAATTAAAGTTCTTCGTGGTTGTATCTTGCGACGTAAATTGTGAGTCAGATCAAGAAGCTGACGCACGAAATAAACAAGGTGAGAACATAAACGGGCAGAACATCAGTTTAGTCTGTGAATGCACCAGGATGGCTGCTTCAGAGACGTTTCAGGTTGTGGAGGAGTGGCAGTTTAATTCAAATTATGTTCTAATTTTCTTCCCACAACTTTTGTTATGATGGTTGTATTGATTTAACTGCAACAGATTTATTTTTAGATTTATGAGTTAATTCATGAATAAAGACTTCAAGTTTGAAGTAGAATCTGGGCTATTTTTCTTGCAACGCCTCTATAGGTAGATCTTGCTTCCCACCAAAGTGGAGGTCGGGGATCTTGGGCTTAAAAAGGTTGGAGACCACTGTATTAAACCCTTTGGGATTAATAATGTATTTTTTCATTGAATTTAATCATTTTAATCCTTTTAAAAATCTTAATTCATCCCGTCACCCCTGATCCAGAAAAAAAAAAAAGAGCTTTTCAGGTTTTTCTCAGATAGGGGCCTTAAATCCCTGCAGCTCACAGAGAACGTTGTGAAACCCACAGACAGACGCAGAGAACATCATTAACTCGTTCCCTCATCCACAGTCGTTTAATATCTGGACGTTTTTGGGTTTTTTTTTTTTTTAAACATTGATGTTTAAAGCCAACAAACTGGAACCAGGCCTGCTTCCTCAGATGCGGTGAGGTTGTCGTACCGTTGGCGTATAAACCGACGACTCCTGCAGAAATGCGTTAAAACCTGCAGCAGCTGCCTTTCTGCATGCGGCTGCAGTCTCTTTCTGTTCTGACTCCAGCCGCATGCAGAACGTTTCTGTCTGTGGACGTCGACGGATGGACGTCCCTGCGGCTTTACGGTGCGGTTTCATGGTGAACTCGCCCGCTAACACTGATCCCGGGTCTGCTCTGCTGTCTCCGCCTCCAGTCCCCGTGTGCAACGACGAGGAGGACGCCGGCTTCACCGGGAAGCGCTTCAACTCCAAGATGGTGGTCTACTCGGGGTCCAAGACGGCCTACCTGCCCCGGATGATGACGCTGTACGAGCAGTGCATCCGCGTGCTGCAGAACAACATCGACTGTGAGTTTCCCTACTCTGGAGCTTTTCTGTCTGGAGGAGAAACTTTCTCTCCTTAAGGAGCAGACGCTCTCACGCTTTGCTGTCTCTCTCTGCAGCCATCGCCGAGGTGGGCGGAGTCCCCTTCGAGATCCTGGAGCCGGTCTTGGTGAGATGCACGCCGGAGCAGCTGTACCGGATCGAGCAGAGCAACCAGGTGAGTCAGAACCGCAGACCGGACCTTGTGTGCGGGTCCTGAGAGGTTCAGGAGAGTCTTTATGGCGTTTCCTCCTCCTCCTCCTCCTCCTCCTCCTCCTCCTCTCCTCCAGTGCTTCACGGAGGACTCGGACGAGCTGTGGATGCGTCACTGTCGGCGCGACTTCAAGCGCGAGTCGCCGCAGGAGTTCGAGTCGTGGCGGGAGATGTACCTGCGGCTGCACGACGAGCGCGAGGAGCGGCTGCGGCTGCTCACCCAGAACATCAGCTCCGCCCACGCCAACAAGCCCAAAGGTAGGCGGAGCTTCTCTGTCAGGCGCTGCCGGAGGCGGACGGGGAACTAAGATCCTCCGACGTTGTGTCCCTCAGGGCGGCAGGTCAAGATGGCGTTCGTAAACTCTGTGGCCAAGCCGCCGCGGGACGTTCGGCGCCGGCAGGAGAAGTTCGGCACGTCCAGCGGTTCGTCCATGGCCTCCACGGCGGCTGCTTCTCCCATCAAGTGAGTGTCTGTGATCGGGATTGTCTGTTTTACGGCGTTCTTCTTTCAAACGAGCAGCCATGTCACTGTTTAACCACAGCGTGACAAATAAAATCCCTCTGCAGCTTCCAGCGGGGGCGTTTGGACTTCTTTTTGTGGCACTAGTGGCTTTTATTTGGAAAAACCTGCAAATATACATGTTTACAAAAAAGAAATTTACTTTGCTTTTTATCTATTTAGATTTAAAACATCTTAATTTACAGGACTGTCTCAGAAAATTAGAATATTGTGATAAATTTCTTTATTTTCTGTAATGCAATTAAAAACAGCTGAAGAAAACTCAAAAATCCTATCTCAAAATATTAGAATATTTCCTCAGACCAAGTAAAAAAAAAATTATAACAGCAAAACAAAATCAAACATTTGAAAATGTCCATTAATGCACTCAGTACTTGGTTGCACAGATTAGTGCATGAATGCGGCGTGGCATGGAGGCAATCAGCCTGTGGCATTGCTGAGGTGTTATGGATGCCCAGGATGCTTCAATAGCGGCCTTTAGCTCATTTGCATTGTTGGCTCTGGTGTCTTTCAGCTTCTTCTTCACAATAGCCCACAAATTCTCTATGGGGTTCAGGTCAGGGGAATTGGCAGGCCAATCAAGGACAGTAATGCCATGGTCAGTACACCAGTTACTGTGAGAATCTGATGTCGTCTCTTAACCACTACCATACTTGTGATTTAGTTTACTGAACCAAGCTGAGTGTTTTTCAAGGCTCAGGAAACCCTGCAGTGTTTCCAGTTAATTAGACGATTCAAGTGATTAGTTGAATAGCCTACTAGTATACTTTTTCAGGATATTCTAATATTTTAAGATAGGATATTTGGGTTTCTTAAGCTGTAAGCCATAATCAGCGATATTAAAACAATAAAAAGCTTGCGATATTTCAGTTGATTTGTAATGAATCCACAATGTATGACATTTGATGTTTTTTAATTGCATTACAGAAAATAAAGAACTTTATCACAATATTTAAATTTTCTGAGACTGTCCTGTATGTCTCCAAAGTCAAATTCCTTGTCTGCGTCAGAAAATGTCAAGAAAATCCAGGAGAGCTGAACGTTGATTCAGATGAATCTGAGTGTCAGGATGCTGTAAAGGTAACCTGACAACAGCCAGCTGTATGTATCGCTCCGCCTAGCTCCACTCACATACATCTGGGACACGGCCATAGGCATTGCCTTTACTGAAGGCTGGGCCTTATCAAAAATCCTTGCATATGATTGGATAAGCCACTTGTCTGTCATCTTTATCGACGTGCTATTTCAACCACTCACACCGAAGCTAACCCGTGACGCTGATGAGACCGACGCAGGGGAAAAAAAACTTTTTTTATTTTTTTATGTGTTTGTGGCTCTAGTGGCACGCATTTTATTGACAGTGAGCTGGCAGGAAGAGGGGGAAGACAGGCGGCAAAGCGCCGCGGGTCGGAGTCGATCCCGGGCCGACCGCGTCGAGGACTAATAGGCCTCCTAATATGGTTCGCGCTAACCGCTCCGGGGCGCGTCCGCGTACGCGCCCCGGAAAACAAAACTTGCCAAATCCGGTCGGGAGAAGGGCGAAAACATGGTTTCCACCAACAAAAGCCTTCAGAGCCGTTCTCTGATGTTCTTTTAATGAAACAATATTAGATAGATTGGACAACACGGAAGAAATAGCAGCATCAATGCTAACGCTTGCTTCCTCGATGCGAGCCGCCATTGTTGTTGGAATCTCACGGTGGCTTCTCCACTACGTCACATCCATGAAACACCCGCCCTGCGTCCTGATTGGCCAGACCATAAATTTGGTTGGGGAAATCACTTTTAATGAGCGTTGTCCCAGATGTATGTGAGTGGAGCTAGGCGGAGCGATACATGCAGCTGGCTGTTGTCAGGTTACTGTAAAGGTGCCTTTATCGCACCATTTTATCGTTATCGTTAAATATTTCTTGTAATCATAAGAATTTGGATTTATCTTGACATCGATAAAATCCAACCAGCGTTGTCTGAAAACAACCAGACCTGCCAGTGTTGTCCGGATTGTTATTTTTGCTGATTTTTCTCCAAAATATAATTAAATGCAGTTACTGTGTCCAGTTTGGTGAGAAAAATCACACTTCTTCACGTAACTAGAGTCCTGATTAAACCTATTTTGAATTTTGTTTTAATATGTTACACTTTTAAATGTTTTTTAAGGACAGTATTTGTGCTTGTTGGGCTTTAATTGACCTGAGATGGAGTGTAATAGTTTTTTTATCGTCACTTTTATCGTTAGCTCAGTGTATACTGATAAAATTTAAAGTCCACTGCTGTTCAACAAAGTTTGAGTTTCGCCATTTTTTCTCCTAACAGGTTAGTTTGTGCTGCAGCTAAATGCCTCCCCATCAGAGGCGGTGCTAGACATTTGGGGGCCCTGAGCACAAATACTCTGTGGTCCCCCCCACGGAAATGAACAATAATATAATCTTTCTTTTTCTCTTTATTTCCAAAATAACTTCTCAATTTTAATGTTTTGAAAGCCGTTGCAATAAGAGGAAAATTTTAAATCCAGAAAAAAAACATTAAACTAATTTTGTATCCCTACTCCCACACATGATAACTGTGTTTTAACTATCAAGGAGGGAAATTATCAAAGACAATAGATTTTAGGTGGGATTAAAATGAGACAACAAATAAAGTGCAACGAATAAATGCAACTATAGGCAGTGAAATACTAAAATATGACTCCTATAAAGTGCTCTTAGAATAACACTTTTGTCCTGTTTTGTTTGATTAAAGCCCTAAAAGCATCATAAATGTCAGACTGAGCAATGTGATCCTAACAAGTTTTGTTTTCCTGATGAAGATTCATTAGGAGGAGCTAATTAAACCAAAGATCCTCAAAGTCTGCAGATCTTCTGCTAATTATTTCATACTGGAAGACTTTAACTCTGCTGTTCAGCGTAAATCATTTTAAATTAGTACAGATGTAACAGGCTGAACTTAGGATCGATTCTGATGCATTTGTTACTTTTGCATTTTTTTTAAGTTTTTCATTTGCTCAAAGAAGTTTAGCGTTGCTTTAGTGAAACTCTTTAGTAAAACGATTCCTTTTTGCAGCCCACTGCTGAACTTTTCTCCATTCATCGCCTCATAAGGGGAGACTGGAGGGACGTCCATCTTTTTCTTAAGCAAATGTATAAAAGTCTGATTTTCTTTGTCTCTCAGAATAAAACCAGCGACCTCTGACTACTCCGGGGAGTCGAGCGGCTCCTCCGCTTCAAACGCCAACCCTCCGGCCAGCTCGTCTCGCTCTCCGGCGCCCACCGGAGGAGGAGGAGCAGGACTGCATCCCGGCCGGGAGAAACCACAGGTCAAAAGTGAGTCTGTCGTGATTTTTGTTTTAATCCCGCTTTCTTTTAAAAAGACGTGTGAATATGTTTGGTGTTTAATCCCCTGAACTTTTTTTTCTTGCAGAAATCGCCCCCATGATGGCGAAAACCATCAAAGCGTTCAAGAACCGATTCTCCCGCCGGTAGTCTGACCGGAACCCTGACCGGCTGGTTTTAATTTCCTTTTAGCCGCATTTTTCCTTCAAACACACACCAACCAACACACGGCATGAACTTCACGGTACTGCTGAGAACAGGGTGTCCTTTCTGCAGGGTTTTTAAGTATTTATCTCCAGTCCTGACCGAGGATCAAAGCGCTGAGGTCAGCAGCTTCACGCGGGCGGATGCCTTTACCTGCTTCCCAACAGCTTTTCACCGTTTTGGGTTTCTAGACGTTAGACGGTTCTGCTTCTCTGAGCTGAGCCCAAACACACCCGGAGTCGTCTGTAAAACTGGACCAACGCGTCGGTTTGTAGATGTGAACAGAAACGGTTTGTCCTGAACAGGATTGGCTGGTTTCTGGTCCCGTTTTGGCTCGGAACCAGCAGGCCCGACCCGGGTCTCTGAGTCTCTGGTTGTTATACGTTTTTGATCCGTCTCAGAGGAAGATCTGTGAGGGAAACACGGGGAATCCGTCAGCGTCTGTGATGAAATTCTGGAGATCTGGGTTTATCCTGTTTTCTTTTTTTTTTTTTTTTTACAAAGTTCTGACCTTTTTATCAGTATTTTAGCTGATTTCTTTCACCTGTTTATTGACGTTTGGACACATCTGTGTGCATCTTGTCCCGCATCACCTCTGGTTTTACACTAAACGTGATCATGTTAGAGAAGCAGAGTAGAACCTGACTCTAAACTCCTGATGTTTGGGTTTAATGTCCGGTTTGGAGGAGCGTGGAGGAGTTTAAATCAACTCATTCCTTCAGATTTTCCATCCAAGCAGCCTGACTTTGTTGTCAACTTTTAAAGCGAGTCTCCAGTTTATTTCAATTTCCATCAAAGGTTTTGGGGTCAAGTCATCCTATCCAATTCACATTTAATACCTTTTACTACAGAATCAGTATATTTTTTTTGTATCCAGTTGAATAATAGAGAATAACAATCACCAATATGCTCACATATAATTTAATTTAATTTACTCTAACCCTCGTAGCATTTATTGTGGTTCAGATTTCTGTGCGGACCAGCGGATCCTTAGAGAACCCCCTGGTAGAAGCTGGCCTGTTAGTGGATAGTTTGTCATCACAGCGGCGCCTTAATACGTGACGGAAAACAGCTTTTCAGTCGTCTCTGTGGTGCAGACCGCTCCTTAATGTCTGGAAGACAAACTGCAACGACGCGACACGTTGAAAGAGCGAAATAAACCAAGTTCTTATTTCCTTAAAGTTTAGTTTTACCCTTACTGCTTTTTCATCTAGTTTAAAATTTTCTTTTTAAGCCACAAAGGTCGTTAAATAACTCTTTATCTGCAGCCTTTCACAAAGATGCAGTTTTTCTAATTTTAATGCGGGAGGAAAATTTGAAGACTCTTTATTTTTAAAATTGAATCTTGATTTCTTTTTTTTTTATATATATATTTATTGAATCAATGAATCTTAAAAATGACATTGTTTGACACAAAAATATGATTTTAGATCCAACACGGTGGTTTGCCAGAGATCTGTTGGCTGGAAACTTGGATTTTCAGAAGTTTTTTTTCTGCTCAGCCCGACTCCTCCTGGTTTGTCCTGCGGTTTCCTCAGAAGATTTAAAAGGTTAGAGGAAAGTCTCGGTTCCCTGGGAGGACTGGAACATTAGACAAACGCTGTTTTCTCAGCTGGATGGTTTTCACCTGTCTGTTATTCATCTTTTCAGTTTTTCCAGCACAGATTGAAAAATTGAAAACCAATAGCGTTCCTATGAAGGGTGCAGCTGTCCGACTCACCTGGGCGGTCGTATGAAAACCCGCAAACAGGAAACGTGCTGCAATACGTGTTCAGTTTTAGCTTCCCAGGTTTATTTTAGTGTTTTTAAGCTGACTCAACTGTGGCTCAAAGCTATGCACCATCTCACCTGTCTAACAGGATAATAATGTGAATTAAAATATCATTATGAGTAACAGCGCCCCCTCTGGTCACACAGGGACACATTTATCGTTTTACTGATCAGTTTATTTATGAAGAAGAGCAGTGAGTTGCGATGATGAATTTTAAAGGTGTTGGTTAGTAGAATGAGGACAGGCTAGCAGTTTCCACCCGTTTCCAGTCTTTGTGCTAAGCTAGGCTAACGATAGGTGGTCTGCTCTAGCTCTTCAAACGGAAAGAAGTCGACGTGTTTTTCAAAAATACCAAACTTTTCTTTTAAGTTACAATAAGAACGTTTGAGTCAACGAGCTCCTGTTTCTTTTTCTTTCTGCCTAAATGAGACTGAACGTCTCTGCAGATCGTCTCACAACCGCTGGAGGACCCTTCTTCGTTAGGAACCCAAGCCGTTCAGATGTTTTCCTGTTATTCCTGGTGATGTTTCAGTGTGCGTGTATGGGGGGGGGGGGGCCTGAGGCTTTATATCCTGTTTTCCTCCTGCTGCTGAAAGTCTGCTTCTGTCTGCTTCACTGTGACAAACTGTTTGAAATGAGGGAAATTCATAGGACGGCGGTGGCTTCAGCCCTTCGTCATGATGAGATGTATTTATTTTCACAAATGGGACCTGGTACCCTCCCTACAACACGGGCTAAAGTAGATGGAAAACTGTAATTTTATTAGATTTTAATAAATGTTATGTGGTCATTTTTATTAAAATTGACTTTTGCCCTGAAACCCTCTCTGTGTGGGTCTTTATTTGCATGGTTTGAATGAAAATGTGTGATTTCTGCTTGTTGCAATAGGAGACTGTGCAGAAATATGAGGAGATATTCGTGTCTTCTGTCAGCTTTTTGGATAAATGTTAATAAAAGCTCCTCAGTGATTGTACCAAGCAAATATTCTACTTATTGTTTATGATTTTGATTGGGGCTTTGTAGACTTCAAACCATCTCTAGACTTCAGCAGACTGCATTTATTTTGGTTTCTTAAGCGTCTTCTTTATAATAAAAGTGTTAGTTACTTTCTGCAGGTGCATTTAATTTTTTTTTTCAGGAGACTTATGATGCAAAACATTTCAAACTGGATGCAATGAAGGTAGATACTCTCTGGATCTGATGAGATTTGATCTGCAGATGAAAAATGTAAAAACTTACATGGTTTTACCCAAATAACTGTGTCATAAGTCCTCGTAGAGCTGCCTTCCAGACTCTACCTTTTCGTGCTTTGATATTTATCTGATTATCTTTACTATGTGGGGAAAAACAGATATTCTTTTTTTACTTTTTAAGCCTATTTTCTTCATCGTTCTTTGCGACACACTTGTAAACACTTTACGACACTTTGCGACATTTGGCGGTAACTGAAGCGAGCCAATCAGTGAGCAGATCACAAGCATGTTTTGGCTCCGTCTTATAAACTTCCGATGCTATACCTGTTCACAGTTTCCTGTGACGCTGTGGTTTACAAAATAAAATGTAGACAGTTTTTAAATGACAGCTTAAAAAAACAGGAGATCTAGAAAAATATCCATTGAAACTAAAGCTGGTTATCAGCAATTGTAGGATTTCACATTGATAAAAGATGTAACTTGATTAGATAATGAGATCTGAGACATGTTGGGAAGCTTTGTGACAGGGTGCTGATAACAAAGAACCCAAATATTTGATTAAAATATTAATTTGAATCGTTATTTAATTTATTTATTTTTTTGTTATGTTTTTGGTGCCGGGTTGTTTGTTCTGTGATCTTGAGACAAACATCTGGGAGCTTTTCTTATGCCCGAGTAACACAGTGGTAATAAAACCTAAAATTATTTAACAAGGGTCAGATACTAAGCAGGACTGGGAATAAAAAAATCAAATAATCATTTACTTGTCCTTCAACAAGGAAAAACAATAATCTTCCTTTAAGAATAACTCATTCATGACGAATTACAGAAAATCTGTATCACGCATGCAAATAAAATCATGAATTAACTCAACCCAGCTAGTTATTTTAACAGCTGCTCCGCTTCATTGGGTATTTTAAGAGCACAATTATGGACCGAATATATATATATATATATATATATATATATATATATATATAGATAGATAGATATAATATAAACCATTTTAATTGTTGTATTTACAATTTTAAATAGTAGGATTTGAATAGTTTCCTGCGTCGAAAGGTGTTTTATTTTGAAGCGCTCCTACCGGAAATGCTAGGGGTAACTTCCGCTCACTTTAAAACTGAACTTGGCGTCACGCTGCGAAGCGAAACTTGCTGACCGCGTCTGGCTTCATAAAACGGCTCGTTCTGCTCGGGAATCTTCGTTGTTTTCCGCTTTTTTTTGTCGCTGACTTCGGCAGCCAGAGTCCACGATGTCCGGCCACGGCCACGGTCACGGCCACGGCCACAGCTGCGGGTCGGAGGGGCAGCATGAGCCCGCAGAGAGGGGCCTGGAGTTCGGTCTGTACCAGCGCATCGACCTGGAGAAGCTGCAGTGTCTGAACGAGAGCCGAGACGGAGACGGGAGGCTGGTGTTCAAGCCGTGGGACCAGCGGAACCTGCGAGACAAGGTGCGGGGCAGAGAGGGGGCCCCCAACCCAGGGGCCACCAACCCAGGGGCCACCAACCCAGGGGCCCCTCCACACATGGTTCATAGGGGGGGCACTTAGACTAAAAGCCATAATTTCAGGGTTTTATTCTACTGTTGTAGTAAAGCTGCCTGTAGAAAACTATCTTAAAGACTATTTAAGACATCTTTTGGTTTATTGTTTGATTTTTAATGTGCATAGACCAATAACAGCACAGTTAACTTTTTGAGTTGAACAATCATTCCTTTTTGTTGTGTAATTGTATTAGGAATAAGGTGTACATTTATTCATTTATTAAAAAAACTAAATAATTAATAGAGGAAAGGGGACATTCTAAAAAGCTTAACGTGAAAAACGCTTAACGTGAAAAAACTTAACGTAGTTTAATGTACCTAATCAACGATCAATGATCACCAAATTTCTCTTCATATTGTGTTCGATATTTTTATAGTTTTATGTGCTTATGAAGAGCAATATGAGAGAGAAATTTGGTGATCACCGAACGTTGTTTAGGTACATTAAACCACGTTAAGTTTTTTTCATATAGCCAGCCTCTATTAAATACTTAATGTCATATAACGTCCATAATAATTGGACTTTGGTTTTGATTTTTTGATAGTCTCATGTACTTATGAGGAGCAATATATGAGAGAAATTTGGTGATCACTGAGCGTTGTTTAGTTGCATTGAATTGCGTTAAGCTTTTTCCTTTGCCTCAATGAAGCAGAAACCCTTAATGTTAGATAACGTCCATAATAATTGGACTTTGGGTTTGACATTTTGACAGTTTTATGTGCTTATTAGGAGCAATATGAAAGAGAAATCTGGTGATCATTGATCGTTGATTAGGTACATTAAACCACGTTAAGCCTTTTTCTCGCCATAGGCGCCAATGAAGAAGAAAACGTTAATGTGAGATATCTTCTATAATCGTTGGATTTTGGTTTATTTTTTTTGACAGGCTTAAGTCTTCATGACAAGATATGGCCATGCGAAATTTGGTGATGATTCCTCGTTGTTTTCCTACCTTAAGCCACGTTAAGCTTTTTCACGTTAAGCGTTTTAGAATGTCCCGAGGAAAGCAGATACTGGCAGACAAAAATAAAAGTGCTATAGAAGGTCAAGAAGAGCGGCTGGCTGTGCATGATGGGAGGAAATGCTAAACTGATGCTACTACAGTTTACACTGGCGAGTGGAGTGGCGTCATGGCACAAAATGAGATAGAAACTGCTCAAAAGACGTTTAAATAAATGCTTGTTGAAAATGTCGATCCATATTTACCATATTTCATTCATATCTGGACAAAGTACCCGAGATGCACCGATCACCCGATTGGAATCGGCCAATTATTCCTTTTATCGGCTCCGATCAGACACTGAACAAAAAAATCTGATGTTTCCTGTTTTTAATGCGTCTCTTGGGTTTGTTTGTGGTGAAATCTGTTCTGATTTCTAACCGTGAGAGTCGGAGGTCTGACTGATTGTCGAACTGATTGTCCAGGAGGAGCAATGTGGCTTTGTGGCGTTCATGGTGGTGGAGAGGATGGTCGAAGTAGAGCCGCTGCTTCTCCACATCAAAAGGAGTCAGTTGGGGTGATTTGGACGTCTGATCACCTTCCCTTGGGGTTTTTTCCAGCCCGCCCCTCTGGTAGGAGACCCGGAGGAAGACCCAGAACTCGCTGGAGGCGCCGTACGTCCCGTCTAAGCTGGGAACGCCTTGGGTTCCCCCAGAATGAACTGGAGGAGAGAGACGTCTGCTTCTTCTCTGCCTGTAAAATACAGCAAAACTTTAGCTTTAAAGAAACACTTTTCCTAGACGAGGAAAACCAGAAAGATGTTCAAGCACAAAAAGAAGCAAATTCAAGCTTTGATGCTGAATAAAAGGGGAAAAAATATGTTTTTAATTTAGTTTTATTGCGTCGGAATTGAGTTTTCTACCAGAGGGCACCAAAATAGGATGTAAATCTGTGCTGGAAAGATATTAGGTTCAGTTAAAAACAACCTATTTACTGTATATTTATACTGTATAATCTGATCCAGTCTGTATAATCTGATCCAATCTGTCTTTGGAAAGAGCCTTGAGATGACATGCATCACTAATCGGCGCTATATAAATAACATTTAATTGAAAAATTGAATTTCTCCATCTCCTCGTTTCCTGAAGCTCATCATCAAGAATGAGAATCTGAAAATAGAAGTGGGGAAAAAAAACCTTCAGGCTGGAAATGGCAAAGAAAGAAGCATCTGACCATCTTTTTATCTTCCTTTAGTACGTGGAGAGCGACGTGGATGAAGAGCTGCTGTTCAACGTCCCGTAAGTCCTACCATCATCATCATCATCATCATCATCATGGTCGGCTTTCTGTGTGCGGAACCGGACTTTACCGGCTGAGTTTGGGCTCTCGTTCAGTCGTCTGCAGCTCATGCTTCAGCTGCTTCAGCCGTAAACGCTGCAGCTCAGCTCACAGCTCAGCGGATAAACCTGCAGCCTCAGCCTGAAGTCAGGCCGGCTCCGGTTTCACTCCTCGTTTACGGGACTCCTGACGGCGTCCCTCCTCTCCTCTGTCAGCGTCCTCAGACTAACGGCGTCGTCTCCGTTTCAGTTTCACCGGCAGCGTGAAGCTGAAAGGCATCATCATCTCTGGAGAGAACGACGACTCTCATCCGGCTGAGATACGGCTGTGAGTCTGTGTCCCTGCTTCCACCTCCGCCTCCAGGGGGCAGCGTTTTCACACAGCTACGTGTCCCGTTCCTCCGCAGGTACAAGAACATCCCGCAGATGTCGTTCGACGACACCGGCAGGGAACCCGACCAAGCCTTCAGACTCAACAGGGACCCCCAGGCTGAGCTGGAATACCCCACAAAGTGAGGAGGGGGGGGGGGGCAGAGTTTAGCTTTGAACAACAGACCTCTACCATATTTATTTATAAAGCCTTTTATGTCAACAAAGTGCTGAACACACATAACTATAAAGTGAAACTAGCCAACAGTCAACCTCAGGATGTGCAGAATGCTTCAGTCTGAGCTACAAACGTGTTTTTAGCCTTAAATTCACGACTTGCTGCTTGGTGGTGATGGTCAAGCTTATGCATAACAAATAATTCATTATTAAATGATTTCAGTCGGTATGTCCCATGCTTGTCAAACTGGTTGATCGGCCATAGAAGTGGGACCCAAACGGGAGTCCAAAAAAACCCAACAATATGACATCTGTGGAAGCTTCTTCTTCTTTTTATTTTTTGTAGCCAGCAGTACACTGCTGCACTTTATCCTGTAAATTTTATCTAGTAATTTACTTTATCCTGTAATCTACTGCAATTCACTGTAATTTCCAAGCTATATGCAAACGAAATTTGTTCTGTACGCACTCTGTGCGTACAAAATGACAAATAAAGTTGTCTAAGTAACCAACAGAACCACCAACACCCAACCAACCTATGAACAACAAATGACAAACAGTTTAAATACTAATTAACCTAAATTGGGAGAAACTATTATTAGGGTTACATTAAATGAAAATAGAAAATACAATACTATTTACATTAGACAAAGAAAAGCAGTCTGCACACCTGAGTGTGACACGCCAGGACGAGGTCCCCCCACTGCAGGTGAAACCACGCCCAGAAAAACAAACAAAAAGGAAAAACATGATGTGCTGTTTAACCATTTACCATTAATACATCTCTAAAACAACAATGTTCAACTTAACATGTAACGTTGGCTCATCGTTGCACGGTAGATTCCCAGCTCCTTGTTGCAGGTTCCTGCACAGTGTTTTAAAAATTAAATATATATCATTTTGTTTGTAATCTTCTCAGTCTGAAGGCGTGTATCCAGACTTCTGTCCTGGTTCCATTTTCCAGAACATGAAAATCAGACTTTAAGATGAACTGTTTGATAAGCAAAGTAATTTTTTTTACCTGTTACAGTTATTTTGCAATGATAAAACAGATATTACAACCAAAGCAACCACATTAATTATTTTATCTTGAGACAGTCAGATAGTTAAACTCACAAGAAATATTGCCTAAAATCTTTGGCTCAGTCTGCAATGAAATGAGCTGAAGATCCAAATATCTCGAGATAACGAAACCTTCGTCATGTTAATATCTCAAAGTAACGACATAATGAAACGGTATCACAGCAAAACAAGAACAAAGAGTTTTTTTGAGATAAACTTATTTAGAAACGGTTTTATCTTGAGGAAAAAAAAAACAACTCAAAATCTTAAACTCTCCATTTCTTAAGATAATAAGATCAAAAGTATTTTTTATTGCAGGATAAAAGCGTTTAAACTAGAAAGCAAAACAAGCACCAGATTTTTAAATTCTTGATATATCAGAATAAAACTGGTTCATAATAAGACTTTCCCGGGATCTCGAGTTTAATGAGATATTTAAACAGTTTCGGCAACATTAAGCTTAAGATTTTATCTCAATATTCTCCCATAAGGAAATTCCTATGATGACTAAACAAAATAAATATGTTTCAAACTAGAGTTCCTGAGATAATCAAGATTGTGCTATCTCCAGAAATTGAGACATAAAAACGTTCCATGATGGAACGAGTAAGATTAATGTCTCTTTTAGATATAATTAGATGATGATGCTGTTATATTAAAACAATCTGTGCGTTTCTGTCTGAGCTTAAAGAGAGAAACAGTTTTCAGCCCACATGCAGTCAAGATATAAACATGAAAAACTTCTGATCAAAGCCATCTCAACCTCTTCATATCTCAGTTTAATGACATTTGAACAGTTTTAATGACGTGTAAGCTATCTCAAGATATAGAAATAAAATAAACTTGTGCAAAAACGATGTAGAGATTTATTTGTCTAGTCTAAGATGGTGAGACAACCTCGACAAAACAAGACAAAAACCCCGATGTCTCAGGTTAGCGATACCTGGAGCTCATTATAAAAACCTGAAGTAGCAGACCCACAGTTTGTTAAATGCTCGGACGGCTGCAGTTCAGGTAATAAAACATGTTTTATGTCCACAGCGTTTGGAGTTTTTGATGTCAGGATTTTTTTTTATGGGGAACTAAAAAACGTCTGGAAGCTTAAAAATCATATATTTGTAGCTGGATGCCTGGAAATGTTTTGAGCTTCAACAACACATAGAGAATATGTTGGATTTCTGTCCATTTGGGCTCCAACAACAAATCCACAGCCGGAGCATTGAGCTAAATTCTTTGTCTTTTCAAAAGTTTAAACTTTGACCGTCTAACAAGGTTTTTAAGGTGCTCATGTCTTGCTTTTCGCTTTGTTTCATGACTTTTCTACCAAACGGTCACACAGGCGTTCTTATTTCCTTTGAACCACATTTCCCTTCTGTTTGATTTGAAGTGTCCGTCTATCTCTGGTCGTTTGCAGGATCGCCCGTTTCTCCAGCGTCCATCACCTCTCCATCCACATCTCCAAGAACTTTGGAGACGAGAACACCCGGGTGTACTACATCGGCCTCCGGGGGGAATATTCAGAGGTTCGATGCGTGGATCTGCTGTATTTTATTAGTTTGTTTCCATTTGAACACAGAGAGCTATGCTTAGTTTAGATCATTCTGCCGAATTGATGGTGACGTACTTCTAAGGATATCTCGTCTCGGTTTAATATCATTCTGCTTTGATCTTTATTCCCAACATGATGAGTATCTTCTGCTGTGTTCCCTGTAAGGCTCACAGACATGAAGTCACCATCTGTAACTACGAGGCAGCAGCCAACCCGGCGGATCACAAAGTGGAGAGCATCATCCCGCAGACTAACTTCATCTCCTGAGAGCAGCAGGAGGAAGAGGAGGAGGAAGAGGAGGAGGAGGTTTATGAGGCGTTTGCTGACCCTCCAGAAGTCAAAGATGAGTTTGGCGCTGCGTTTGGGCAGCGAGGACGAGTCTGAGTGGGAGCGAGCACTAAAATCGTGAAAAGCTGGTGTTTCTCTGCTGTTTCCATGGCGCCGTGGCATCAAGGCTCAGTGAAACTGGCAAAGATGCATGAAATGTTGTGCTTTTTTTTTCTCTCTGCGAAGAAATCTGCTGCTGGATGAAGTAAGGAAAGCAGGACAAGGGTCAGTTTTCTGCAGACCGGCACTTCATCAGATTTAGATCCTGAACAGCTTTGCTTGATTCAGCGTTTCCACACGTGAAGGCGATGCGGACGCAGAGTGGTCCTTGATGCTCGAGCTGTTTTCGACTTTTCTGCTGCTCAAAACTAATAAAAAATGGCTGCAATAAAATTTCCCTTTCTGTCTTTTTTTAATGCACCCAGAAGTATCTGCTGCCCTCTGCTGGATCTACCGTGTTAAACATTTCCTCTGGAGATGTGAGTCAGAGGTGTGGAGGAAATTCACTAATTTGGTGCTTCTGCATCACATTAATTCTGTGCAGAGCCAACTTCATGTCAGCTTAGACAAACCAGTTGATGAGCCCAGCAGACTGTTCCCCTATAAACTGATCCTAATCTTGTTAGCAAAGGTTACTTCTGTCATCACCACCTCAAAATTGCCTCAGATACAGGAAACTGCAACTTCAACAACATTTTTCATCAGGAATCTAGAGCTTGGCCAACACTGGCAGCCAGTGGGGGTGAGCGCAGTGGAAGGAAGGACAGACTGACATACGTGTGTGTGATCATACATAAGAGCTGATGCTGGTTTGAAGGCAAATGGTTGGTCCACTCACTGCGTTTGGTAAATTCATAAAAATAAACAATCATCAAAGTTTTGAAAGCGTTTTTGGTTTACAGCATTTTTTTTCCCATACCTTCCTAAAATCTTTGCACAGCACCTTTTTAAAAAGAACCTTTAAACGGGTATTAATCACATTTTTCATTAAGTTTTTAGCAGTGTGTTGCAATATTCTTTTTAGCCGTAAGCAGAAATTTCCTAACAGGAAAAAAAAAAGGCTTTAAAACATCAGTTTAATGTAACAAATTAACTTTTCAATAGTATTCTAATTTATTGAATAAGTTGTGAATATAAAAACAGTTGAGCAGAAATCTTCAGTCGGCTTTCATTTTTGTCTGACACCCGCTTTACTCAACATATGCTGGTATTATTTTAAAATTACGCTTAGATACGGATTTGTTTTAAGCGGCTTTGATTTAATTTGTTCAGAAATGTTTGTTTAATTTTTTTAAAGACGAATCACCATAAAAAATACTAGGTTTTTATTCATTTATTGTTCTAAATTATAAAAAAAAACCTAACGAAAAACACCGTAAACTAGAACGTGGGCGGGGTATGTGTGACGTCACGCTGGTGGCCCCGCCCCTTGTTTGAGTGCGCAGAGTACCGGAAGTTCCGCCCCGTCGCGAACTGGGACAGCAAGCGGTGAGTGTGTGACTCTGCGCGGGTTAGCGGGCCGCGGGTGGGCTTTTAGACGCCTTAATCACGTCCGAACCGAACCTGGGCGGGACGTCCTGTTCTTTAAGCGCCGAACCAAGAAAGGCTGGCGTCGGGGGTTCTAAAACCAACCCGGTGCGGGTCCTGAGGCGGTTGCTAGACGGCAACGGCAGAGGACAATACGCCGTATGTGTGTGTGTGTTAGCAGCGGCTCTTCCTCACCGGCTAACCCGGCGCGGCGGTGTGTGTGCGGCGGATACAACGGGATTAAAGCCCCTGGTGAGGGCTGGGGGTCGCCCAGGAGGCGCTTTTTGGGGCGGCCGGGGCTTTGCGCTTCACGCCCACCGCGTTTCAGAGCCAAACGGCGGCCATTCATTGTCTCCATCCGTGCTAAGTCATCCACATCGGGGTGGATTAACGCTGGGCTCGGTGCTGGGTCGGAGCCGGAGCCCCAGCTGCTGCAGCTGCAGGAGGGGAGGAGGGGGGGGGGGGGGCGGCCTCTCTGCCGCAGACCCACGGTCCTGCTGCGGCTGATCCGGGATCAGCGGGTCTGCCTGCAGCGCACCTCTGCTGGGTTTGTGGTGGATGTAATTAAAGTCACGCAGGAAGGAAACTCGTGGTTTTCACTTCTTTTCTGCGTTTATTGGATTGAATCAGACCGGCGACTGTCGACCCGTTTCAATTAATGCGTCCTTCCGCGTCCGTTTAACCAGGAAGTTCCACCGAGATTAAAATCAGTTTTACAAAGGAGACCTGGCCAAGGCAGCAGCCTTAAAAATTAAAAAGTAGCGTAGACAGTACTATCTCCCCATAGAGGGAATAAAACTGGGTGACCTCTCAGCAAAAGCAGTGACCTCTCACTGCTTCCTTTGTTTAGTTCATGGCTGTTATTGTTTATAACCTGAGATTTTTGGAGATTAAACCCCTGATGGGAGAACGTTAGTTTGACTAAAGTCTGTGGAACCTGAAGAACATTAAAGATTACGGCTGGACGATAATTCAATAACTATATATATCGATGATAGAGAAAAGTTCAATAAAATCCTTCCTTTTGCATTCTAGCCTATAATGTATAGGCTAGAATGCAATACATAACGTATATATAAATTCATATTACTTCCTCTCAACCAATCACAGACTCAAACCCAAGCTCCGCCCCCTTCAAAGAGTACAAAGAGCTAGCTTTCATTTTATAAAAACTTGTAGTTTTGGTAAAAAGGGTTGAATAAAGGGTTGAGGTTCACTTCAGTGTGTGTCTGTGTCTAAAAACAAGTCGCTAAACAACAGCATAAAATGCCCAGGGCTACATTGACAGTATATGTTTTGTATTTGTTGATAATCTTAGAAATTGATTAATATGATTTCTATTCATGTTTTTTCTCCCTATATCGCCTTTATCCATGACAGGCGGAAAGGTGGCGTCTTCCTCCAGCTGTTTCCAAGCAGAAAATGTCAAACATGATTTATCCCTAAAATAAAAAACTAAAGTTTCTTGACTAAAATAGTGATATGTATATTAAATGTAAGCTTCACCGTCTTCCTTATATTTCAACATCATCTCCTGCTCATGTGATTTAGAGTTGATCCAATTTCCTGTAGTTTCTCTCCAGACTGGGTTTCTTCTTAATTTGGCTGCTTTTCTATTTCTTTTTTTTTTCTTGCTAATGTTGCTGGCTAATCCTTTTTGGACAAATATCTGCCACATCGTTGTATTTTTACTCCTTAAAATGCTCGAGCAAACTCGCCGCTCCACGTTATTTGATCATTGATGGCACACACGCTCTCAGGCTGGGCGTTTAGTTTTAAAAATAAAAAAAACATCAGATTAATAAAGAAAAATGCTTGATATCAAGATTAGGGATGCATAGTGTCTAAAATTAACTTCCTGATTTGATGTAAGAATCAAACTGCCAAGCATATTTTTTTACCAGGCAAAATATTAATCCTGACTGACTCTGGCTAAATATCGCAGCGTAATTAGCCTGAGCTAAAGTCCCTTAAATGAAAGTTGCGTCATGGGCGTTCCATTTTTTTCGGGTCACGTGATCTCATGCGGCCATTTTGGGTCTAGGCTCAGCTAAGCTCAGCGCGTTTACAACACTGCGAGCGACCGATTTCTTTTATTTTTATTTTATTTTTTCTGATTATTTCGAGTATTTCTTTATTTCGAAAATAAGCCACCATGCCAGGGTGTTGTGCCCACGGCTGCAGCAACAGCACTGATAAAGGGACGCGGATGTTCCGTTTTCCAAGCGATGAAGAGCGGCGTTTATTGTGGATCAACGAGTCAGTCGCTTGGACCAAGAGACGAACAAAACTTGGAGACCTACAACAAACTCTCGCTTGTGTGAGGTATGTGGGCTTTTTTTTCTGAAGTCAGGGTTTCCCGCAGCGCTAAGTTTGGCGGCCGCCTCGCCAATATAAAAACAAAACAAAACAAAAAAAACGCGCAAAGCTTGTCTCTCCCCGCCAGTCCCCAACCGCTAAGCCGGGCGTACACTGTACGAGTTTTTCAGTGGTGGTACTAATATACATCTCAAACTGTACGATGGAACTGCGGGTTTAAAAAGTTCACCGCTCACGATCTGTGCGGCGCGACGCTCTGACGCGACCGGACTGCGTGCCCCCCCTGGGACCGCTCGCTGTGGTGGCAGAGGCAGGCGAGCGACGGTGGGTGACAGGGACCCAGAGCAGGGGGTCGAGCCCAGCTCACGCACCGCACCGGTGGCCGCGCGGCACGGCAGGTCGCCCGGCCCGCCCCGCGAGCGGAGGCGTGCCGAAACAGGCGGCCAGCGCGTCGCGCGGACCGGAGCGCTTGCCCTCCCCAACCCCCCCGCGAGCCGACGTCCAGGCCCCGCGGGTCCCGGGCCGGGCGAAGGTCGCTTTGGGGATGCCTGCTCCCCTCCCTCCCTTGGTGCGGACGGAGAGGAGGGGAGGGCCCCCCCTCGTAGCTCTGCTTGAACAGCAGGATGCGCTCACGAAAACCTCACGACGGCCGACTGAATTTCAAACATGTTTGATTTTCACCGACCGTCCGATTTTTTATGTGAAATTTTCTTCTGGACTTGTTGCTTTATTTCATTGTGCTGTAGCATAATGTGTGTCTGATTTTTGTACTATGGGACCAATTCTGGACTTCAAGACAGTAAAAGAGAAGTATACAGTTCACTTAAAAATGTCTCTCTCAAGTCTTATTAAAATGTAATATCAGCTTTTATGGATGCCTAGTAGGTGATCATCAACACTCAGTTGTGTTTTATTCAGAACACCTGCCTGAAGGGTATTAGAAGGTGCGAAACGCGCATAACATAACAGTGTTAAAGCGCCTGCCTGTGGCAAGTTTAGACCCAAAATGGCGCCACTCGCTGAGTTGGCGCAACTTTCATTTAAGGGACTTTAGCCTGAGCTAGCCGCTAGCTGTTAGCACACTGACATGACGTAGCTGCTGTTCTTGTGTCACATGTGCGAGTTTGACTAAAAAACACGATTTATTTGGTGCAAACATTTACTCACCCTCTGAAATTTACTCGCTGAATGGCAAATTTACTCACATTTGGCATCTGACGAGCCTGGAGATGTACCAATATGAAAATTTAGGCATGTAACTGATATATTATTTATCTGATTTATTATTATTTTTTCTTATCTGTCATGGTAAAATTTTATATTGACTGAAAACTTTGCTAACCAAATTTTTTGATGCGTGGCTGTGATGCATCACGTCTTATGACCAAACAAAATATGCACGACCAACCGTTTCCCTCTTGAAACACACTAACAAAGGGCATCTAGATGGAAATGTTAAAATAACTAACATTGGCCGATACCGATGGTAAATGGCTCCTATGGCGCTTTAACTAGTCCGATGACCCCAAAGCGCTTTACACTACAGTCATTCACACCCTGATGGCGGTGAGCTATGTTAGCAGCCACACACCCTGGTGCATATCGGCTTAATTTATGAACCGGCATATATTATTTGTAGTTTTCTTTGGTACCGAGAACCCAAAGAAAACCTTTTAAAGACCTTCAGAGACCTCCATCAAGTATTGATGGAGAACAATTACAGCTAAGTGCATCTGCACTTTAATCTGTAAATTTTCTTGTCATACTAAAGTAAAATGTCCACATTTTACTAGATTTTTACATTTGATCATAGGGCTGGACGATATGCCCAAAACTTGTATAACAATATATTTCTTAATTTTGAGCGATACAATATAATTACGACATCGGTATAAACCAAATAAAAGCCTCAGAAAAACTGCCAATCAAGTCCACAACAGATACCCGTACAAATTATGACGGATTATTATAAAAGTCGTCTAATCTAACATTTTAGAAATATTTGGGTTAAAAAAATAAAACTACAAAATGCCGGAACATCACTCGGTGACAAACTCTTTAATCATAGACTGTGGTGTATATTTAAATATCAGAAATGTTAGATCAGTTATTTAATAATTCATATTGATTTATTGTCCACCCCTATTTGATCATCTAAAATAACCTAAAATGTTTCTATGATGTAAGAGTTTCATTCTGGGTCTCAAAAACGCAGCAGTTTGTCACATCGGGTTCCAGCTTCAGGTGTTCTGCTAAAAACAAGAATCTCGTTCTGGACGGTTTTATTTTCTACAATGTTTTAGGGTTTATAGAGAATATAAATGTGAGCCGAAGCCTCTCCTTCCAGTGAGAGGCCAAAAAAAAACCAAACAGAATCGTACCAATCTGACCCAAAGTTGAAACTGCAAACATGTAACTCTTTATTAAAGGAGCTTATAGAAGATTAGTGCTGGAAAGTCCTGCAGATCCAGGAGGTTTGTGTGTCTGAATCCCCGCAGATGCTGCTGCGCGCAGAGTGGAACTATTTTTATCCAGCATCCTCCTGCAGAAGCCCAGAGAGACATCCATTGTTTCTCAGCGAATCCCACGCAGCGAAGACAGTCGCCGCTTCTTCTGGTCACAATCGATCCGCTGAGCTGCAGCCGCTCACTCCAACGAGCGTTCCTCCGCTTCTCCCTGTCGTCTCTCTTTGTTCTCCCGTCCTTTGATTGAGCCCGGGGTTTGTTCGCCGCAGCTAAGATTCATAAAAACCCGCAGAAGAGGAGGAAGATGTCGGATCAAGTTGTAGTTTCAGCTTTTTAATCCTCTTAAGCAGCAGACTGGTTGCATTATTACGTGGCTGTAGTTCAGATCAGTCATGAATGTAGCCGCTCATTAAGAAAAGCGTTGCAGGAGCGAATCAAACGAAACTGGGCCGCACCGATGTTAGACTTAGACTTAGACAACTTTATTTGTCATTCGGTATGCACAAAGTGCGTACAGAACGAAATTTTTCGTTTTGTACAGCTTTTGTAAATCGCAGTAGAAGTTAAATTACAGTTTTAGGTGCGGCAGAGATTTAGAAGTAAACAGTAGATTTTAAATATACAGTATACAAACAATTGAAATGTAACAAAAAAGAGACATTATTTATGTACAGATTGGATTGTGCAAGGGCATTTGTGCACGAATGCATTTGTTTGTGCAATTTTAAGACTAGGAGTCCGATAGCATTTGTAATGCTATATGAGCTGCAATGATGCAAAAATGTGCAAAAAATGCAAATGTGTGAATTAAAATCTGGGCCAATGTCTATATCCGATATTAATATTGCTGCTTGCTATATATATACAGATATTGCTGATATATACAGATATGGGAGACATCTGAATAATTTTCCTACCCATCTGACAGTGCAACAGCTACCGGTATCAGCTAATACTCACGTTAACGCTGATATTTCATGAATCCTTAATTTAAACGACACCAGCAGCAACATTTTGAGTCTGTGCTCTGGTCCGAGCGCAGGAACCAGTGGTTCCGACCCACAAAATAGTCACTGAAGAGACTCCATCAGCGACGTATACAAGCAGTAATAATGAGATAAACTGGTGAGCAGCGTAAGCACAGATGACCTCAGCAACCAGCATCTTTGGTTTTTCCTTCACAGAAGAGCCGTGTTAAAAACAATAGCTGGGCTGCACTTTCTAAATAGGTTGATGTTATTTAAGTGTTGGGCTGCACAATTAATCACATTTGCAATATAATCGCAATAAAAAAAAATGCAATTTCCAAATTGCAAAGGTTTGTAATTTTTGCCAATTAATGGATCAGACGCGTCCTTTAGGTGTCAGTAATTATGTTTAAAGTGGGTTTGCTCCACATGGAAGGGAAGACAGTTGCAGCAGAGAGATAATTAATCTTATTAAATTGTTTGAGTTTATATAATCATACTTTTTACCAGACACTTTCAGGAATCTCACCGTAACATTAAGTTCTGATCAAACTGTTTATTACATAGACTGATTTTTTGGTTGCACTATATGTTCAACAAGGATTGATGTCCAACTCAATTAAAAGCTGTTCTCTTGAATAATAATATTCTGATTAATGAAAAATCAGTTAAATTTCTTGTTTTAAATAGTTTACAAACATCTTTGTCTACAGGCTATTTTTGTTGCTTGTGCTTAATGCAGAGAAAAGTCTAAATTAAATCACCATTTAGATTCTTGGCAAAATCATACCGCCCTCTTTAAGGGTATTTGTGTAAGGGCAGTAGAATAAAACAGCTCGTTGCACTTTAAAACAAATGTTTTACCTAATATATTCTATTCTAATTGGCGTTGAGCTTCTAAAACCATCAAAGTTTGCAGGTGAAGTGAAAGCAAGAAGCCTTGAATGGTTGGGAATGGTGATGGCTGTGCTCTGGGGAAGAAAATACGGCTTTTGTTTGGTAGAGATCAAGCCGACGGATGATTAAAGGATTATATTTGACAGGGAGGTTTAGTGTTTTCTCTCGGCTGTCGCTGCGGCTGAAAAGATGTCAACAGGAAGGAAACAGGCGGACGCTTTTCTCCACGGCTGGTCGTCTCAGGTGTCTGAGGAACAGGAAGCAAAGATGAGCTAAACGTGCCGTCAGAGCCAGTGGCGTTGGAGTGAATCCGTGTTTATACCTCAACACTTCCTGCTCCTTCCATTACTCGTCTGTTACTCATTTATTCAGGGGCAGGCGTCTGCGTGGCTTTGACCCAGGGGAGATAATCGGCTCTGAGCGTTCTCTGCAGGTAAAATGTCGTGCATCAGGGCAGCCGTGGCATCTCTAACACTGCAGGTTGGAACATTAAGCTTTGTGTTCGGGACATTCCTTCGTCTCCTCGTCGGCTGTTTACCAACCTTCCCGTCTTCCTTCCTTCCTTCCTGTCCCGCGTCATCCCAAAGCTGTTACTGTAAAACCTGTCCGGCTTCCTGCCGGCGCTGCGGCCAATTTGCTGAGTGAAGCGGACAGAGGGAGCTTTACTGGGTTGATGCGTCTGAACACTTGTTTTCTGCAGATATGAGCAGCTCCTGGCTGCTGATTATGCTCCAAGTGTTCGGTTTGTTGCTGCTCTCTGGGTCTGAAGATGTTCCTTCTTTTAAAGCAGAGAGAAATCTTGATTAGCGTATTTGTTTTATAAGGCGCACCGGATTATAAGGCGCTTTAAATATTCTTCCCAAGTGTGTAATATGTCTCCTCCACGTCCACAGCTCTCTATCGTCTCTGTCAGGAGGACAGAGTAGCTGGACTACACTGCTCTGTTTCTAACATGAGGCCAAAATAAACTTTATAATGAATTAACTTACTAGGTTTATTGTTGCTAGCACGTACTCCAGGCTGCCTTACATGAATGCACTTCTAGTTTAGACATTACAGTCAGGCAGGCTGGTAGACAGCTCAGGGGTCCTCAGGTTGTGACACAGAGTACTGTAATGCTCCTAGTATCCATTTAGCAGAGCGGCTTCATTGCTAACTAAAGTCGTAATTACACATTTTAACAGATTTTTGAGCGCATTGCACCACATAGAATCAGTCAGTAAGCAGAACTTTAATCATAGATAAGGAGCACCATCAATTTTTTGAGAAGATTTAAGGATTTTAAATGCACCTTATAGTCCATAAAATACAGTACAGGTGAAAATAAGCGGAGTTGGCTGCAAGGATTCTCCTTTAACGAAACTTCAGAGGCCGTTCCTGCAGGTTTAATGAAAACAAATTGAGGATTTCTAATTTAAAGAAACAGCGATGCACATTGGGGATATAGAAAAAAAAAAGCATATCGATAAAATGGAAATCATATATTGACAGTTATCCAAAAATTCAAAACACATATTTTAAGTGCAGCCTTGGCCATTTTATGCTGTTGCTTAATGACCAGATGTTTAAATAAAGAACGCTGAATTCAAACAAAACCCTTTATCAAACCAACTTTTTACAAAAACTGTAAGTTTAAAAGAAAAACAGATGCTTGGTGATGGAGCGTTCCTGTATCTGCGTTGTGATTGGTTGGGAGGGTGTAACGACTGTAATGACTGTAATATTAACCTATTTGATAGGTCTGAATGCATGAGGAAGGAAAACTGATCTTTTTTTGGACTTTTTATTATCCATCGATATATATCGTTATTGAATTACCGTCCCGCCCTAATGCACAGATATGGAAACATGTCCGATAATAGCTGATATTCATCGATATCGTGTGTAAACATGTATTTCCTGACCGCAGCGCTGACATTGCTGCTCTGCTTCAGTCGACTTCGGCCGATACCGATGCTGATGCCGATGTTTCCTGTTGCTCCTCAGTGATTGATCAGCAGACAGCTGACCTCTGCGTCATCTCCTGATTTCAGCTCCTCCTACAGTGTATGTGTGGCAACAACATGTCTGTGCCGCTGCTCGCCGAGGCCGTGACGGTGTCCGGGACGGAGAAGGAGACCGCGGCGGTGAGTCCTTCTGCTCGACCTTTTCTTCGTCTCCACCTCTTCTTATTCTGGAGGATTTTAACTTTTTTTTCCTGTCTGAAATGCAGCTGTTAAAATAAATGCACATATTTACGTGTCATGGGTCCTAGAGTCAGAAAGTGGATCCTGATCTGCAGGTTGTTGTCAGCCGGACAGTAAACCGATGCAGGAAAAAAGGGAAAATATCGGCCGATAAATCGGTCGATCTCTACTGATTCTAGATTGTGACGTGGCTGATGGATCATCAGTCAGATGTTTATCTGCTGGACAGACTGGCTTAGCTTTCTGCTCTGTTTCTCTGTGCTGCAGGTGATCTTCCTTCATGGATTAGGAGACACAGGGTGAGTAAGTCTCGTGTTTTCATTTCCTCCCAATCAGAGCGATTCTCCTCCGTTTAAACGGGTCTCAATCAGCTCCAAACACGGCTCCCTGTTCACAAAAAAGCACAAAAAAAGCGGCTAAACTCAAGGGATGAAACGGCTTAAACCAAATGTTTAGGCGCTTTGCTGCCATCGGCTTGTAGCAAGATCTCCGTTTTATAAAACCTTTTTCTATGATCTTTTTTTTTTTTTTGTATTTTATTGTCACGTTCGCAGCGTAAGTCGTACAAGTCATCTGGTAAACTTTGGTCCAGGTTGACTGTCCTTTA
Organism: Fundulus heteroclitus; assembly: GCF_011125445.2. NCBI lineage: Eukaryota > Metazoa > Chordata > Actinopteri > Cyprinodontiformes > Fundulidae > Fundulus > Fundulus heteroclitus. The sequence continues at coordinate 39,355,588 of NC_046373.1, forward strand.
ATGCACATTCAAAAAGGTGACTAAGAGTTTTGTTAGGAAACAAAGTCTATTCATCCAATACAAACCGAAACATAACAAAAAGTTTAAAATAGAAAATAAATCACAACATTTAGCATCGAACCAGGGCGTATTATAAGATATTCTATAGTTTTCTTGGTTTTTCACTAAATCTCCACAAAATAACCAGAACCTGCCAGCAGATCACTCGCTTCAAAGTTGATTGTTTTACATGTTTTATAACCAAGCCTTCCAGAGGTTATTAAATTTATCAACCTCCAATCTTATTGATGCAGTTATTTTCTCCACAGAGAACTGCAGCATCTTGTTGTCCTCCCCTCTTTTTAAATTTAATGAATCAATATTCCCAAGATACATAATCATAGATCGAATCTGAGTTTTAATTTGAATCGCCTCTTCAATTACTCTTTCTATTTCGATCCAATATTGCTTTGATTAAGGGACAACCCCAGAATATATGGAAATTATCTGCCTTTATGGCCCCTTCTGACGTATTTTAAAGGGAAGAATAGATGTAGCAGCAGACGCCGTCTTTACCAAACAAGTCAAATCGAATGTTAAGCACTAATTAAACTCATTTAAACACATAATCTCAAGTATATAAAAACGCATGACAGATTCCAAACTGTTATGTCTTATTTAACAAAGTGGAAGCTGTGTGTGAAGAACTGATGCACTTCAGCAATCCAGGTCAGAAAGAGAGCTCAGCCATGTCTGGGAGAGAACCTGAACACTGGAGAACTGGGCCAAGTGGATCATTTATAGGAGAAGAGGAAGTTGTTGCAGCATTAGCTCAGCTAAAGGAGAACGGTGGGCCGGATATAGCCACTATGAAGAGAAAAACAGAGGGAACATAAAGTTAGAGGTTGAAAAAACAGCAAATTATGCAAAATTGGAGAGCAGTAGGAGAACTCAGCAGAGTGAGAAAAATAGACCCTGATGTCCTCCAGCAGCCTAAGCCTATAGCAGCATAACTATAGAGGTAGCTCAGGGTAACATGAGCCACTCTGACGAGAAGCTTTCTCACAAAGGAAAGTTTTAAGATTAGTCTTAAAAGTAGACGGGGTGTGTTTTCCTGCTGCAACACATCTGACTTGCATGAATGATTAACAGGCGGCGGTAGCACCTGACGAGCAGGTGATCCAGTCATGTGAGTGAGGTGATCTGAGCCGAGACGCGTCTAAGAATGAAGGACTGCGGGGTGGAGATGTTTGGCCATGGTTCACAGCGTCGTGTTTGTAGGAAACCAAGCGGCTCAACCGTGACGCTCGGTGGAGGAGGGATGATGGTCGGGGTCAAACTTCTGCTGTGCCTAAACTGGGCCGTCATCAGAACTGTGGCACCAAACGCAGCAGCAGATCCACACCCAGCACTACGTCCTCATTTGGCTCCGTAAACAAGGACCGTTTGGATTCTGGACGTCAGATTTAAACCTTTTATGGAAAAACCTAATTTATTTTTCCCATTTGTCGTTTTCTGATTCTTCCAGTAGTTCAAAAGTATTGACTTAAACTTAGACAACTTTATTTGTCATTTTGTATGAACAGAGTGCGTACAGAACGAAATTTCGTTGCATACCGCTTGTAAATTGCAGTAAAATGAAATTACAGTATAAGGTGCAGCAGTGATTTAAAAGTAAACAATTTAAATGTAGACAATGCGGGAGAAAGTCACAGTGTACAGGTGAGTATTTAAAAAAAAACCATTTGTATGTACAGAATTTGATTGTGCAAAGGGCATTTTGTGCAAGAATGCATTTAAAAACTAAGAGTTCTGCAGCATTTGTGATGCTAGATGGAGATGCAATGATTCAAAATGTGCAAATATGCGAATGTTGTGCAGAGTTTATGGGTTATAGTTCAGCAGTTCGACAGCAGCAGGGAAAAAGCTTTTGTTATTGCTGTTTGAATAATTGTTGCTTTCTATAATAATTATAGCAGCACCCTGCAGCAGAAATAAGATTTGGCCTTTAAGAAAATATTTCAAAACAGTCGATTTATCTCAAAGTTATTTATCTGTACTCCTAAATTCCATTTTAAACTGAATAAAAGACGTATTTGAGGCTCTTTGAGGGTTCTTTCATATCCTGATCGCTTCCCTCTGCGTTTTAATCCATTAAACATTTTAAAAAGCCCCGAATCAGCCAGACCGCGGTACAAAATTAAAGTTAAAGAGGCTATTTTGTCTCTACGATGGGGTTTTGTTGTTGTTGGGTTTGATGTCTGATCTGGATGAGAAACAAACCGCTGCTTCCTGTTTCCCATCAGGCACGGCTGGGCCGACACGCTGAATGACATCCGGCTGCCTCATGTCAAGTTCATCTGCCCTCACGCGTAAGTCCTGCCTCACCTTCTGTAAGCTAACGCCCAGCAGAGCAGCCGCTGACGGCCTTTCCCCCCCCCCCCCCCCCCCCCCCCGCAGGCCTAAAATCCCCGTCACGCTCAACATGAGGGCCCTGATGCCGGCGTGGTGAGTAGCTCTGATGAGCGCCGCCGCCTCTCAGCGCCACACTGGCCGCCTTTGTGTCGCTGGAAGCCACGACGGGCGGCCATGTTGACAAAAACGGAGATTGTGTCCATGGAGCTGCGGTTGTTTCCTTTTGACTCGGGCCTTTGTGTGTGTGCAGGTTTGACCTCATGGGTCTGAGCCTGGACTGTCAGGAGGACGAAGCTGGAATCAAGAAGGCTGCAGAAAACAGTGAGTCTGAGGAGGATTTTAACTCCGTGTGGTTTTAGGTTTCACCCGCAGTCTGAGGTCTGACTTCATTTTCTAAACAAAGCGGCCGACTTCAACGTCACAGTCAACCTGAGATGTCTTACAAAGTGCCGTTTTCTTCCATGCATCCTCTCCGATTGGTTGGCTGCAGGAGTTTAATGGAAATAAGGTTACTACATCAAAACACTGCAAGAGCAACTATAAAAATAAAAACAAGGAAATCATTGGCTGTTGTGTCGATGAATTCTGTTTGTTGTGTTGAACCGGTTGAAATGAGTAATAAGATAATCACTGTTGTGCAGTTTTGATTGGTTGTTGAGCTCCTTGAGCCCGCCTCCTGACCTTTAGAGGCACATGAGTGAAGAAAATTCAGATTTTTAGCCACTTGATCTCATTGTCACAATATTCAATTAAATTTTATTCATATAGCGCCAATTCATGAAACATGTCATCTCAAGACTCTTTCCAAAGTCAGACTCCATCAGATCCTCCAGGTTGGTGAGAAAGTTTCCTCTCTAAGGAAACCCAGCAGGTTGCATCAAGTCTCTCCAAGCAGCATTCACTCCTCCTGAAAGAGCGTAGAGCCACAGTGGACAGTCGTCTGCATTGTTGATGGCTTTGCAGCAATCCCTCATACTGAGCATGCATGAAGCGACAGTGGAGAGGAAAACTCCCCTTTAACAGGGAGGAGAACCTCCAGCAGAACCAGGCTCAGTGTGAACGCTCATCTGCCTCCACCCACTGGGGCTTAGAGAAGACAGAGCAGAGACACAGAAAGCTCAGAAGCTCACATTGACCCAGGAGTACTTTCTATGTTAGAGAAGACAGAGCAGAGACACAGAAAGCTCAGAAGCTCACATTGACCCAGGAGTACTTTCTATGTTAGAGAAGACAGAGCAGAGACACAGAAAGCACAGAAGCTCACATTGACCCAGGAGTACTTTCTATGTTAGAGAAGACAGAGCAGAGACACAGAAAGCTCAGAAGCTCACATTGACCCAGGAGTACTTTCTATGGTAGAGAAGACAGAGCAGAGACACAGAAAGCACAGAAGCTCACATTGACCCAGGAGTACTTTCTATGTTAGAGAAGACAGAGCAGAGACACAGAAAGCTCAGAAGCTCACATTGACCCAGGAGTACTTTCTATGTTAGATGGTAATAGAGGATGATCTGTCTCCCCTGATGATGTCACAGCTAACAGAACGCCAGACCAGGTGTACCTTCTATGAAGAAAAAATGACAGAGAACAAAAAGTTAAAAGCTGAAATAACAGCAAACAATGCAGATTGGAGAGCAGTAGGAGAACTCAGCAGAGAGAGAGAAATAGATCCTGATGTCCTCCAGCAGCCTAAGCCTATAGCAGCATAACTATAGAGGTAGCTCAGGGTAACATGAGCCACTCTGACTAGAAGCTTTGTCACAAAGGAAAGTTTTAAGATTAGTCTTAAAAGTAGACGGGGTGTCTGCCTCACGGACCAAAACTGGGAGTTGGTTCCACAGGAGAGGAGCCTGATAGCTAAAGGATCTGCCTCCCATTCTACTTTTAGAGACTCTAGGAACCACCAGCAGACCTGCAGTCTGAGAGCGAAGTGCTCTGTTAGGAACATACGGGGTAATCAGAGCTCTGATATATGATGGAGCTTGATTATTAAGGGCTTTATACGTTAGAAGAAGCCAATTCACCAATAGCCTCGCTGTTTCATAATTTTCTAATATCCTGCATCCCTGATTCCAACCATCAGATCAGTTAAAATCAGATAAAACATCTAGTGATGTAAGGCTGGTCGTTTTTCTTTACAGAGTCAAACTCTTTTCTTTGTTTCTCCAGTTAGGGCCATAATCGAACACGAGGCCAGAAACGGGATCCCCCCTCACCGTATAATCCTCGGTGGTTTCTCTCAGGTGAGGGAAAGGCTCCGGGTTATGAAATCTTCTGTTTTTAAAGCGGATCTGGTCCTGAGAAATGTTCTGTGTTCCTTCCTCTCAACCTCAGGGTGGAGCGTTGTCCTTGTACACCGCGCTGACCTGCCAGCATCAGCTGGCCGGTGTGGTGGCCCTCAGCTGCTGGCTTCCTCTCCACAAGACCTTCCCTTCGGTACCGCCTCGCTCAGACCGGGAAGAAGTCCCGACCCGGTCCACATTCGCCGTCTTCCTCCTTTGTGTCACGCATGTGAAGCAGTTCTGGGTGTTCTGTCTGTTCCTGCAGGCGTCGAGCGGCAACAAGAACATCCCGATCCTGCAGTGCCACGGGGAGATGGACGTCATGATCCCGGTGCACTTTGGCGCCATGACGGCAGAGAAACTGAAATTCATAGTTAACCCTCAGATGGTCACCTTTAAAACCTACCCAGGGGTCCCTCACAGCTCTTGTCCTCAGGTACGTCTGAACGCTGCTTAACCTCGTTCATCGGTATGAACGTTGTCCATCTTTGACTTGTTCAAATGGTTCTTTTTCCAGGGTGGTGATATAATGTGTTTTAAACACAAGAACTGGGCGCAGATGTTTGAAGTCATTATGTGTTTTCTACATATAATCCAGATCAGGGCTGGACGATAATTCAGGAACAATATATAACTGACCGATAGACGTATATTGATGATAGAAAAAAAAGGGTCAATAAAAAGTTTAATAGAATAATAGTTTTCCTTCCTTTTTCATTCTAGCCTTGTAGGTTAATATTACATCATTACATCATCTGAGCCAATCACAACGCAGACCCAGGAACCAAACCCCGCCCCCTTCATAGAGTTCAGAGAGCACACGTTCTTTTTTCTGATTTAAAAATTTGCAGTTTTGGTAAAAAGTTGGTTGAATAAATGGTTGAGTTTGAATTTAGTGTTTGTGTGTTAAAAATAAAAATAGGTTGCTAAGCAACAGCATAAAATGGCCAGGGCTGCACTTAAAATAAATGTTTTGAATTTAATTATTGCTATCGAGCAATATGATTTCTATTTTATCGATATACTTTATTTCTATATCGTCCAGCCTTAGTCCAGATTAAACATGCAGGCTCAGTAAAATACGTACAGTCAGACAGAAATGTGAGTAAAAGTTTCCATCAACCTGCTTCTGGTTGAGTATTTGAAGTTAGACGTGATTTAAACGGTTGTATTCCTGGTACAGACCTGGTTTTTACCACAGGCTCAGATTTTGAGTCAGGTTTAGGTTCAGGTTTATGGAAGGCCATGCTAGCTTGCTTTATCTGATCCCAGCAGTTTGGAGGCGTGTTTTAGGTCATTTTCCTGTTCAAACTGCCGACTGTGTCCAAGGTTTCAACATCTAGTGGCTGATTTATGGAAGAGTTTAAAGTCTATATGCTTTGTGCATTCCACCAGTACTATTAGCTCAAAGTTGATGAAGAGGGCTGGTCCTGTTCTGAGGACTTCTCTAGAACCTCTGGAGATGATGGTTATGAAGAACCGTACGGCCGCATGTCTTCGGTCAGAGGCGTCCTGAGAGACGGACGTCTACAGACCGGCAGCCAATCAGCACGATACGAGCTCCAGCATTTAATTTCCCTTTGGGAAGTGTTTCTGTGTTGGAGTTGAAACAGGCCCGCAGCATGATACTGCCGCCACCTCAGCTTATAAAAACTCACCGTGACTTTTCAAAACGTGCTTTTAATTGTCAAGCTTTGACTCGTCTGACCAGCAAACCTTAACTTCCTGTTTATGGGACAGTCAGTCTGCTTCATATAAGAGTTTCACTTTCTGAATGAAACAGATTAACCTTTGATTCTCTAGTTTATATACGCGTGTAATTTTGATTAGACAGACTTCAACCTTTGCACCCAGTCCTTGTTTGTAAAAATCTTTTTTTTTGTTTTGGGCTCAGAATGAATCGTTTGTTGCTGTTTCTGGTGACTGGATGGAAGCGACTCTCTGACTCACCTGTTTTTAAATGTTCTTTTTTTTGTTTCTACATTCTATCCCTACTTGCTTTTATTCCTATATTTTAATAATGTAAAGCACTTTGCATTGTCTCTGTGCTGAATTGTGCTGTATAAATAAACTTGCCTTGCCTTGCCTAACCTGATCCCGTCTCTCTTGCAGGAGATGGCGGCTGTAAAGGAATTTATTGAGAAGTATTTGCCCCGGATTTGACCTCACCTCATGTCGACTGTGACCCCTCCAAGACACTGACCTCTGACCCCTGATCTGCTCTCCTCCTGCAGGAAACAGCCATGAGCCCCCCCCCCCCCCCTCCTTCTTCCACACGTTTAACAGATAGTTTAATCCGCACAGCTGAACAGAGCTCCTCACACGGTCCAACCTGAAAACATTCTGGGGCCGCGGCCTTCCCAGGGAGAAACTCCCGCTCTCACTGCACATTCCCCCCTTTTTTTAATTTAAATCATCTGTTGCCTCTGTTTTCCTTTTCTATTTTACCGCGTCTTGCTTTGTTTCATCAGCTTCTGTCCATTTCGCCTCACTGCCACGCCGCCGCCTCGTCTGATTGAAGACCAACGAGTCTGATCAGCTCTGCACCACTTAGCCGTTTACCGACGTCTGTCGCTCCTCGAACGGCGACCCTCAAATCCACGTTTTTGGTGAAGCCTTTTCAGACGGTGGTTGTTCAGACATTTGATCGACGGCAGAATTTGGCCTTTTCCTCTCTTACAGCGGTCAGAAAAAACTAAACACGGCAAATATTTCCAATCAACTTTAAAGGAACTAAAACCGGATCCCAACACCTTTCCAGCTATGAAATAAGCAGCGACTCTTGGTCACATCTCCAACATCAGAACATTTAATCCGCAGCAGTTTTTGTTCGCTGCGCCAGAATTTGTCCGACTTGTCGTATCTTCACCTAGGAGAGTTTGAAGATCATAGATCCGGTCGAGCCTCGCCGCCTCAGAACCCCGTCGACTTCTTACGCTTCAGACGTCGTGACGTGTTTAGCGACAGCAACACGTTCACCTGACCACGGCCAATCAGAAAAGAGTAAGAAGCGCAGTTAGGACCCTGGCTGCCCGCTTTGTGTGGGAAGAAAAAAAGGCTAATAAGTGGTTTAAACTCTTCCTCCATTTGTTATTCATGAGGATCCTCTGATTGTAAAACCGCTGCAGGCCACGTCTAACCCACCAGGCTCCTAAAGTTGGGGTTTGGACCCCACTGGAGGCAACGAATTAGTACATGTGCGGTCTGCCTCCTGTTCAGAAAACCCAACAAATAACACAATCAACCATATAGAAACAATTTCTGATTTAAAAAGCCAAACAGAACCGCCTGCAGCAGCATGTTTCTGCTCAGTTTGACCCGGCCAGCTGCGAAAACCGACAGTTTTAGTAATTTTCTATATTTTACAGGATACTGTGATTAAATCTCCGAGGTCTCAGTCTGTCCCGTTTTATTTGAACTGGCCCAAATGGACATTAGAACCAAAACAAATGGGAATTAGGTGCAAGCCGAGGTTTTCAGATAATTCTGACTTGTTATAATTCATGAAAACGCTTCTCTACAGTAACGTTGGAGGCGCGTGTCATAGTTTAGGAAGGTCGGTGGAAACGGGTTTGTTTACAGGCGTGAAAGGATCAAAATGAGCCGCTGGACGGGCCGGCCATTGATGCTGCTCG